>NC_056747.1:1134981002-1135248502 GCF_019279795.1 Protopterus annectens
TTAAAGGGGATTAAAGCAGACAATAGAGCGGATTCCAAAGCATTGTTTGGTAACCAGCTTTGACAAATGTTAGTCGGCCCAGAAAGGACTTCATTCCCTTCTTGGTAGTTGGCTTGGGTGCTTGTGAAATTGCTACCTTCCTATCGTCATGTAATGTTCTACCCTCCTTGGATACCACATATCCCAGGTACTTGACCTGTATTCTCTGTAGTTGCAATTTATGCTTGCTTAATTTATGTCCCTGTTCTGCTGAATATCTCAATAATGCTATTGTATCTTCCATACATTGCTGCTGGGTAGGGGCCGCAAGCAGAATATCATCTACATAAAGCAGAACTTGACTGGCCCCGGCTGGAGTAAACACCGGAATGTAGCTAGCCATCTCCTGTGGGAATATTGTACTTTCACAGTATCCCTGCGATAGCCGGGTATGGCTGTATCTGTTACCCTGAATGTAAATGCAAAGCAATACGGACTATCTGGATGTATAGGTATTGCAAAGGAAGCATAGCTTATATGTACCACGGTAAGATACTTCTGTGGCGTGTTCATAGCATTCAATATTGTGTGTGGGTCTGGCACCATCGGTACCCTAGGTATTATTACATGATTTACAGC
Source organism: Protopterus annectens (assembly GCF_019279795.1). Lineage (NCBI taxonomy): Eukaryota > Metazoa > Chordata > Ceratodontiformes > Protopteridae > Protopterus > Protopterus annectens. The sequence goes on from NC_056747.1 coordinate 1,134,981,621, forward strand.
TTGTAAATCCTGTACCATCCGCCATTCCCCCTTTGTTTTCCGATCAGAAGATACAGGGGTATTGCATGGTGAATAGCGATTACTTTGTAGATGGGGAATTCCCTCTGTGACTTTACAGATATCTTCTGGTGTCCACGGTCTATACACTAAGGGAGTTGGGTCCTGGCCTTCCTGTCCTGCATGAGGGTTCGGTACTTCAATTAATTGACAGATATCCTCACTCTGTTCTAGTGACTGTCTTCTTACTCGAGTGTCCCTAGGTATGTTATGAGTTCAGGATGTGGTTTCAATAGCTTCTGTTACATTTGGTCGTTGTGATACCTCTGTTGCCACAGGATAACGTGTGGGGACTAGCCTGCCCTCCCGCTTCATATCCTGGATGTGGTATCGGAGGTGGTAGGGGGGGAGGCTGTCGCTACTACTGTATTATGATCTTCTCTGTGTACGTATGATGCTTTCGCATTTGTAGTGTTCTGTTCCCTTCGGTTGACTACCTCAATCCACCTATGTGCTTGACGGATACCCAATTCTCGCTGTTTTGTCGCCTGCACATCTTAGGGCTGCCACCTTTTCAAATGCACAATGTGGGACATTAGTGTTTGGAACGTGTAATTTGCCAGGAAAAAACATACCCATGGCCAGTACATAGGACAGGAATTCACTTTTTGCCAGGAGAGCTACCAATTCTTGTAGCATTTCAGTTGCTTATTCTGTTTATTATGATATTTTGTTGTTCCAGATACAAAATTACTGTTTTATGCTACCATTTGAAAAGATATCTGAGAAATCTTTGTCCTGAGATATCAGGACATTTGCCATTTGTTTGGTTTGTTTGCAGGACACTACTGGCCAAAGAGGGACTGTCCCTCACAGGGTGGGACAGGTGGTTACCCTAGAACATCTGCATCACATTTTCAGAGATTCCAATGTTTCAGTAACGATATTTTGTCTAATATACCATCAATGTCATATTTATTACCCCATTTTGCAGAATATCTCACATTATGTGCTCTCTGCGATTGCATATACTTCACGTCACCCGTCAAACGCAGATCACATGTTCTGTTTGTGCACTAATCTCCCATATCCTCTACACGACTGTTACGTACCCTTCTCTCGTACCACGTGGTATCTCCTTCCCTGTATCCACTGTAGTGTCTATAATGACTATTTACTCTACTCTGTGTTCCCCTGATCTATGTCCAGATTTAACACTATTTGGATTGGTCTTCGACCTGCTATCACAACTGTTAACAGAAATACAATGTAGTCTGGTCCCTGATCTACAATAGACACAAAGAGGCAAACCCTCCTTACCTGAGCCTCCTGTTTATGACTGCACGTTTTCTTCTTGGGATCCAGTTTTCCGCTTTTCAGCCACAGATCAGACAGTGGACAGCCTCTTTACACACAACAATTCAGTCGGAGGTCTTTTCATTCAAGAAGAACCATTTAGGGAAATTCTCCTGCGCAGATGTCTAACCACCCATGCACTCTGACCTGTAGCTTACCAAGGGAATTCCGGCTAAGAAGGACCACAATGTCAAATAAGTTGTTAAAACCAGACTGTAGTAATCAGTAGGCTTTTCTAAGTGACAGTCAATAATACAGGAAGCTCGGGTTCACAACGTTTTAGTAGTGTACACAGGCAGGCAATATAATATACAGTCCAAGTATGAGAGTTTTGTCTGACTCTATACAGTAAGCAATTTCTTTATATAGTGTTTACAATCAGATTTTGCCCACCTTACTGACGTGGTCGGTCACAGGGCATTTCCATCACTATGGTCCGCAATAGTCTATACATACGTGGGTGCTGAGGTCGTGCTTTTAAAATGTTTTCCCATGAGAATAACACAGCCTTGCAAGGCACCTGGTCAATTACAGTGTCCTTCTGTGATTGTAGCTGTTTCAAGGACCCTGGACTGTTCCGATACAGTAGTCAGTTCATTTCTTACTACGTTCCTTTGTGTCTCTGGTAAGGAGTTGTACTCTTATCTTCGATAGTGCTCACAAGGCCATCCTCCTCAGGGGAAGGGGTGATGTTATGCATGTACATACATTTATTTTTCTGTAACCCAGCAGATAATTAATGCTGAGAGACATAAGCCTGCTGTACTGGTTACAGCCAGGGTCAGAATTCGATCACACTACAGCTTAGCTTCACCAATTACATGCATGATCATTTCTACTGCCATATTGTACGGTACAATTCAATGCATTATATAGTATTTTGATTCTAAACTGGCACTTCATATGTGTTTCTATATATATTTTTCTAACAACATCCATCCGCCATATGCATGTTGTTCCGTCCTTTACCTTGACCGTGTGTATTTGGCCGTCCGGCAACGCTACTCTCCACATGTGATGTCCCACCTTCCCCTTCTTTGCCTGTAGCACCCTGTTAGGACATCCTGTTTGGTAGGCACATGTTCCGCTATATGTGTTTGACTTCTCTGCATAGCTAATCATCGATGCGGTGGTTCAACAACCCGACTTGTCCACATGTGTACAGTTATGTGCACCGTGGCGTGTGCAAACCTATATGGTTTGGACGGGTACATACAACATGCGGGATGTACACATTCTGCACACACATTCACATGCAGCCATTTCCATATCTGTACCTGGGTGGGTTGGTGACATGTGGGGTACGTATTTGCCCGCGTGGCACTGCCTAACACATACTTCTTACCACATTTCAGGTATGCACATTGTGTGTAGGTGTATAGCTGCACAAGGATGCTAGCTGGTTTGGGTGCACAGGTGTACATGGGTGGGACTTACATGCTACAATGAGGCTATTGTGTATTACATCTGCATGCATGGGTTCTGCTTCTGGATATTACACTTAAACGTACGCCATCCTGTGTATGCGACAGACACGTTGCTGGGTGTGGGATATGTTGCTATGCACATGTTTGCCTGTGTTTAGGGTATCTTGGTTCCTTCCTGTTGTTGTGTTGACACAGCTACCCGGCTATGTACTCTCACTACTGCTTGTGACCATTATTTGACACCTTTTCCATTGCCCATAGTGGGACATGTTTTGTGGAAACATCGGATTTTGCAGGACAACACATACCCACGGCAAGTGGAGTTGACAGAACTTCACTTGTTTGCCATACTATACGCTTATTCTGTTAGCATTTGGGTTCCTTATTCAGTTTCTTATGCCATGTATGTGTTTCATATACAAAATATATGTTTTATGCTACTATTACAGGTATATTGCGGGAATATTTTTGGCAGGGAATCTCAGGTCATTTGCCAGTTTTTCGATTTTGCGGGACACAACTGTCCAATGAGGGACTGTCCATGGCAAATTGGGACAGCTGGTAACCCTGGTGACCATGCCCATGTCGCTACTGGGGTTGCCACCTTTTCCAGTTGCCAAGGTTTTTCGGGACTCACATCTGATTTTACAGGCCGACACATACACACGGTCACTATATAGCATAGAACTTCACTTGTTTGCCTAAATAAAAGCTTATTGTTGTGGCAGTTTGGTTGCTTATTCTGTTTCTTGTGACATTGAGATATTTCAGTTACAGAAATAACCAATTCATGCAACCATTACATTAAATACGGGATATCATTATGTCCTACAATCTTAGCACATTTGCCATTTTTAATATTTTTTTATCGGGACACAACTGCCCATAGAGGGACTGCCCCTCGCAAAGTGGGACAGGTGGTAACCTTAGTCGCTACTCCTATGTCGGTGCGGCACGCTGACATGCTGCGGTACACCTTCTCTGGGTATGACCACTGACGGTGCATTGCGGGACAAACGTGGTCTTAAGCGTATCCTTTGCTCCTTGGACGGGTACACTTAGGGCTTCGTGGGTTGTATTTGCTTCTCCGTTTAGTTGGGACGGGTACTATGTTGCATACTCTATGTGCGTTTCATTCTGCACGGGCCCTGGCTGCTGCCATTACTATTATGGGCGGACCGTGGCAGTCAGCACATTAGGTTGCTCACCGCCTGCCGGCTTAGCCACGCCTCCAGACGCATCCTACTTGGGCTCGCTCACGTACACTACGCACGTGTCTGTGGTTGCGGCGCACTCTCATTACTATGCATATGGCGCTACTACGCCAGCTATTCACTGCACCGCCGGTGCAGCCCTTACGCCGGCCTTGCGCCGAGCTTCATGAATCCCGGGGTCTGTCTTCTAATAAAATTTTATATTACCAAACACTGGATTGACCGCTCTAAGCTGTCCTGGAGGGACTTTAAGAATCTGGCAATTAAATATATTACCTCCCAAAAACTGCTAATAATTAATCCCCGCAAACGAGCTTCATACCAGGAACTATGGGATTTTATTTTTCTTCTTTTGACTGACAAATAATGAGCACTACCCACATGTCACTCCATGCCCCCTGCTCACTACAAACTCTATTAACCAGATCTCCCTGCCGCTGGTGTAGGTCCCCCTTTGTGATCTTGGCCGTGGATGTTTTTGTCTCTTGATTCCCCCCATTTCTTCAGTCCTCCGTTAGTTGGTTGGGGTGAATTGCAGTATGGTAGACGTTGTATCTACACTACCTTTTAAATCTAGTATTTGCAGTTTTCAGTTTGTGTAGCATTTCCCTTTCTTCCTTGTACACATTGGCACTTATGTATATAGGTTATGATTTTTGATCACTTATGTAGTAATGCTTAAGTTCAACTCTTTATTGTTGTAATAATGTGTTCTTCTTATTATGCCTGTTGTAGTTATTAAAGCAAATAAAGTGTGTTTTGAAAAAAAAAAAAAAAAAAAAAGGTGCCTTGAGTCAATAACCTAGTACTCTACTGTGACACTGGGATAATATGCTGACACTTTATATTTCAGTAGCAAATAAAGCTTCACTGATAATAATTGAACACTAATAGAAAAATAGTTGCTTCACTCCAAAAATAGGTATTACTATTTGCAGTGTTTTTACTGTGAGATTTTTTAGAGCAAAACAAATATAGGAGTACCTAGCAGTGATTTACCTTGGAAAATTAAGAAATGGTATCCTAGTTCTTTGGGTGCCTGTATCTCTGGACAAGGCATACACCAGTTTATTATAAAAATTCTGAAGCAACTTATAGAATCTCTCTGTCTTTCCTGTGTACATAGGATAAAGTCAATTCAGACAGATTGTAGTTCCTTTCAGAGAAAAACAAACTTCTATTCCACACTCTCAGAGAAGTCCCTGTGATATCTCTCCTAATTCCTTCTAGGATTAGAGACAAGTGACTAGAATTCCCTTAGTGAGGGAGTAACTCTGGTAGCACTGTACTGGGGCACACTGGGTCACATACCTGTATTGTGAAGCTCTGTGCCCTGGTGAGTGCTCATTTCTTTTGTAGCCCCCCCCCCCACCAGACAAGTCGAAAACCTAGTCTAGAATTTGTGGAAAATTAGAAAAAAAAACCACTCTTTTGTTTTGCTGCAACCTCACAGCATACAACAGTCACATTATCTTCTAGATAGAAAAAAAAAACATGTGACTTGACCATTGTATCTACATCTTTAGTGTATTTCTTTCTTTGTTTTCCTTTTTTTTTTTGCAGAACTTGGTCTTTTGTGCAGAGTTTTGCATGGATGCAGATAGTATTTGCTGTTTGGTGTTTTTTTTTTCCTATAGGCAACTGAAACTCAAAGAATTTTACCTCAACCAACTGCATAGGGGCCACTAGCAGATAATGGGCAGTATTTAGCAAATACTTAGTTTTGTTTTTCTTTATATCTAGCAGGTGTTGCTTAGTGAACTATGGAATTCAAATGCATACTTTTTAAAAAGCTTAAAAGGATGGTATTTCTTGAGAAACTGAATTTTATAACAGTGAAGGAAAGACTATCAAGAATAAAGTTTAAAGGAAAACATTTTAAGTTATAGCTAATAAAATTCACACTACCTGCTTATATACAGTGGACAGCAAAGTCAAATAACTATACAGACATCAAGCAAATAAATAATTTTGCCATATTCAAGTGTAAATTCATACTTGCTATTACTAACAGATATGGAATTTATAAAACTTTAAAAGGATGGGACTTTGTGAGAATTTGAATTTCAGAATAGCTAAGTAAAAAAGAATAACAAGAATAACAATTTAAGTAAAAATATTTTAAGTTATGGTTCATAAAAGAGCACCTCAAGTAGTACCTGCCTATATTATAATAAACTATACAGCAAGGTCAAATAATTATACATATACCAAGCAAATAAATAATTCAGTTCCATGCAAATCAAAACTTATCCCTGCTATTATTCTGTTCGGAATATTTTTCCCTTAACAATTTTCTAATAGAAATATCTATGGGATAATCTGAACAAGTATAGCTATTTGACAATCTGTTGGTTATCCTAATTTACTTTGATCAAATTAACTAATCTGCATTAAAATAATAACAATAATAATAATGATGATGATGATGCTATCATATGAATGCTTAGAAATTTTACACCGATGACATACAAATACTTATCACACATTCTTCTGACAATTATTCTATGTTTTAAGATCGAAAAAAAACAGAATCTTTTTAAAAGTACTCTTGATAATTTCATGAAAGTTAACTGACTTTTATTCCAGCAATTATCTTGTGCCAGAGACTATGAGAAGTTTTATATAAAGTCTATGTGCAATGTCTTTCACATATTATGTTGTTAAGCTTGGCCATGATCCTCCTGAATAAATCTATGTGGATCCTTGTATTCCAACATGGAAACCTGCACTCAGAAGCAAAAGTTTAAAGGGTATTGTTGGGTTGGACTGATATTTATTTGTGCAGTAGCACACAAACCCAATCAGTAATCTGTCTAAAAGAAAGGAAGACAAACCACATTTAAGAGCTCCAAAGGTAATTGATTTTTATGGTTAGCATTATTATGAGAGGTCAGTGATTGCTCAGGGTAGATCACTGGATGGAGACATTATTGACCTTATCTGAATGCTTGCTAAGGGCACAGTCGTGCAGGGTCCACTCAACAGCTGTTTGAACAGATCTAGCAGATTCCAAAGTAAGCTGATAAAGGCTACAGATTGAAATAGTCTGGGTCAAGGGAGGGCAAAAGAGAGTGAGACCGAGACAGAGAGAGATGGAGAGAGAAAAATAGAAATGTTATTCCTCTTTTTGTGCTTTAAGTGCCACAAATAAGCATGTGTTTATTTATATATGTATTTCCTTGCTTGTTTGTTTGCTTATTTTATATTATTTTTATAGTCAGTTCCACTATTTGCCGGGCAGTGGGGGAGGAATATAGACAATGAAAATTTTTAACCTTCTGTTTCCCCATGACAAATTAGTCAATGGCCAGCTAGAATCTGAGTAAATTCTAATTATTTATTCTGTGTAGAGACTAGAGGGAACATTGGAATATGATGGAAACAATTGATAAGGAGCCTCTGTCAATCATTTTATCTGCAGCAGTTATTTGTGGAAATAATAAATTGGCTGGAAAGGGATACAGCATGTGGGAACAGACATATCAGGTTGTATCCAGGACTTTAAAATAGCAATTATCGCAAAGCAGAATGAAGATATTCAAATACCAAATATATAATTTTTGTACAGTATGTTTGCTTTTAACATTTAGGTGGAAATTCTAAATTATGTTATTAATTAGGAGACTGGAAAAGATCATGGTGCCATCAGAAAATAATAAGAAACATAGTGGAAAAGTTATTGTAATATCCCAGTTTTTCAGAAAATCAGTTATTGCACTGATACAAACTAACCTAACAGTGTGTTCCTTGTCACAAATAACTGTGCATCAAAACTCTTTTTTTTTACTAACTAGAAAAAGTATATCTGAATAAGACAACAAGCTGTGATGCACTAATAGTTAAGTTTTAGCAGAAATTTAAAAAGAATTTGCATTATGCAGAAAATAATTTTAAAAGTTATTTATAAAAAAAAAAAACTAAAAACATTCATCATAGTGTAGGCAAACACATTAGTTAAGCAAAATGTCTAATGATTATATACAGATACATGCAACCATGTAATGGATAACCAGGTGATATAAAGAATAAGTACTGTAGAAGAAAAAACAAGTAAAATGTAATACTTAACATTAGATGATGCTTCTGGAGTAGTTATATTCAGCTATAATTCTGAACAGATGGTGGGTTTTCTTTTACTTCAAGAAACAGGAAGCCAAGTATGTTGAATGATCTACTACTACAGTTTTAGAGAATGGTATGGAATACTAATCACTTCTCAACTTCTTTCCTCAAGAATTCTGGGAAAGTTGAAAATAATGGGATGACAAGGGCCCTGAATCAGGGATCATTCTTCAACTTTCTATAAGTTCACTTAAAATGTTAATAGAGCAACAGTTTTTGCATCAACATGCATTTTTGCAGAATGTAAAGCATGCAGCTATAATGATTGACTATAATGCTCAGTGAGATATCTGAAGATCAGAGATTTTGTGAGCAGTAGGGCAAAACGTGAAGTAAAATCAGGATATTCTATAAAATTATGGAACATTGATAGGAATGCTTGGAAGTTTTAAGCAAGAAATGGTTAGTAATTTAAGTTTACTCATATCTAAATTAGTGTCAATTTGTTCAAGGTGGTTGGTTGTCTGTTTTCTTTATTTCATGATAAATTACAAAACAAAGTCTTTTGTTTTTCATTTCAGGGGGCTGACGGTCACCCACTGACATCGTTACTAAGACTAACAATTAGGGACTACACACCCTCAAGTGTACAACTGTAAACAGGAATGTTTATATTTAACTGATGGCTTTTGTTTAATCTTTCTTGTTTTTTATTTTTATTATTTTTTCTACGTGTGAATTTTGTAAGCGTTTTTCAGATACTAACATGCTTTACTGCACTTGTTTTGCATACCCTCAGCTCATGCTAAAATACCTGGTGGACTAGTTTACTGATTTCTGTCTGATTCTACTGAGGCATTCATGGTATTTGCTCTCATAGCACAATACCTTGTGCTGGTACTTTTTTAGCTATAATGATGTTTGCTTTTTTAGGTATAATGGTGTTTGTTTGGTCTGCTTGCTGTACGCTGCCTGAATATTGCTGATCTCTGGCTGCATTTTATTTTTGAATTGAAGCTTTTCATTTAAGGTTTGGTTACTTCTATTTTGTATCTTATTCTTGTATTACATTTATTTTATTTTAAGTTTTTTTTGTTCTGTTGGAGATTTAAGAGGTTTCGCTAGGGATAGGTTCTTAGGCTTGGTGGCTTTTGAGTTGCCCATCCCTACTATAAATCTGATTTTGGACACTCCCACAAGTCCCATCTCATCAGCTCATTCTGCTGAGTATAGAGAGATCATTTGGGAAGGCCCAAACCCTTAGTTTCTCAACCTTGAATAATCTTCTCTTTTCTCCCTTCCCACTTAACCTAAAAAATGTGTACTTTATTCAGCTGCTTGTACTGTATTTCTGTTTCTTCCTACTTTATTACTTTATTTTGCTTTTGCTACTTGTTCCTAAAAGTGTTCAATTGCATTTATTCTGCTGTATTTATTACCGCTTGTTAGTAGCCTGATTAAAATATTAACTGTTATTCTAAGCCTCTTGGTTTTGGTTCAAGCACTTGGGCTTCAGGCCAGTTGTTTTACATTGATAAGTTTTGTAGTCCACACTCTTGTGGCAGGAGAGGTAGCTTACATCCTTCTAAGTTGTGAATTGTTGATTGAAGGCTTAGTGTGTCTGTTATTCTAAAAGTGCTTTAGTTCTGGTTTAAGCACTTGGGCTTCAGTCCAGTCATTTTACATTAAGAAGGTTTTAGTCTGCACTCTTGTGGGAGGAGAGGGTAGCTTCTGCCTTTCTGAGGTGGGAATTGCTGGTTGAAGGCTTATTGTGCGTGCTTATTTGAACTGTTTTTTAATGAAATTGATGCACTTTATCTGATGTAGAATAGACTAGATTCAGATCTGCCATATTTTGTTGAAGAGGGTTCCCCTATGCCCTAGTGGCAGGAGTATGCAGTTAGGACTCATCTGATTGAACGTTGCTGGAACAGGGATCAATTTTGAATTGTTTTATTGGTTAATTTATTTAAATTAGTTTGCTCTCATTTGCTACATAAACAAATCCAAGTCATCTGCTGATCTCTGCAAACCTTAAGTAAAACTTTTAACTGTATATTGCACCTTTGAACTGCATTTTTACCACATCACTGCTTATTTAAACTGTTTTTTTCTGAAATTGTTGAACTTTGTTTGCTGTAGCATAGACTAAATTCAGACCTGCTGCATCTAGTTCTGTTTGTATAACTTGAACATTAAACCAGGCCATCTTTTGTTGGAGAGGTTCCCCTGTACCATAGTGGCAGGAGTGTGCAGTTAGAACTCATCTGATTGAAGGTTGCTGGAACAGTTTTGAACTTTTTATTGGTTAATTTGTTTAGATCAGCTTGTGCTCATTTGCTACATAGCACCTCGTTTGTGCATCATCCACTGCCATGCAGAGGGTGGGCACCATTGGTGGATATAGACGCAAACAATTTTTCCAGCAAATTTTTCCTTAGTACTCTGCTGGTGCTTCATCGGTGATTCTTGTGATTGTCCCTCACTGCCAGGTGATGCATTCAATGAAGCTCCTGAGGTACCAACATAGATCCTACCCACTAGCCCTTCATATTTTTTGTCCACTTCTCCTGTCCCCTACTTTACCTGTTCCTTTCTTTCATCTCCCTGTTTTGTGATCACATCACCTTAACTAGCATTAAGGATGGACAATTTCACTCAGTTAATCCAGCCAGCCTGGTTGACATGGGCCTCCTAAGGCAATGTAGCAGTTGCCTCATGTGCAGTGACAACCCACTTCTTCTAGTCCACACAAATTCATTATATGAGAGATGTATCTATATCAAGAACCTAGAATCCAGGCTCTCTCGCTCACCAGTCAGTCCATCTGATACTAAGCAGTTTATGCACACCTCACCTCCTGCACCTACCAAACCAACAACACATAAATGTACATAAGTGGAAGTCCTTACAAGAAGCTTGCATAAACATCAGAGACCTCCCAAACACAAACATAAGCACGCTTCACATAATACATCCTCTGCAGAGCATAGTACACATAATATATCACACACCAGTGTCTCACCAGTCAAGCCCCTAAGGCATAACACAAAAACAAGCATGTTAGTCATAGGCGACTCAATTGTGAGACACACAAATGTCCTTCCCACCAGGTTGGATAAGGAAAAGGTCACAGTCAACTGCCTGTCAGCTGCCAGAATCTGCCACATCACATACACACTCAAGTCTCTCAACAATAGGCACTGTTATTACTCCGTCATAGACCATGTTGGTGTGAACAACTTGAAATGTACCTTAATGGACTATGTGAAAAGAGACATGAGTGAGCTCTTGGATTATGTGCCCCAGTCAGATATGTCCCTAGCCTTAAACAGCATTTTACCTTCACCTAGAATGATACCTCATTACAAATGAATGATTGACTTCAACAATTGGCTTAGTTTCTGGTGTCATTCAAAGGGGATCCAGTATCTGTCAGCTTGATGACATGGTTGGCAGTGCTTTGCCAGAGATGGTCTTCATCTGTCACCCCTTGGATTTCGGTTACTGGCTAAGGCTCTTTCCATCCCCATAGTGCCTGTTTAGGCAATGTCACAAGAACAACATTCCTGATGAAAAATACCCCCTAAGAACAACCTCAAGGTTATGCTGCTAAATGCTAGGAGTCTAAACCAGAAACTACACTTATGCAGTCCTCACCCTGGAAGATGTTGAAATTTGTGCAGTCACTGAGACCTGGTTTAAGGCTGCATAGAGCACCCCAGCTATGCCAGGTTACATTTCTTTCCACATGTTCAGATCACAAACTGAAGGCATGAGAACTAATGGAGGTGGTGTATCAGTATTCATTAAAGATAAATACACCTCTAGTTTGGTTAAACAGCATGATTCCCTTGAATTACTTCAGGTGGAATTGAATGTCGGTAAGATCCCTCTTCAGGTCATTGTCAGCTATAGGACCCCCTCCATGAATCAGGACATCTGGTCAAGCTACTTGGATCTACTTGAATCAGTCAAGATACAACCGAACATGCTGTTTTGGGGTGACTTTAATTACCTATCCATAGACTGGGTAAATTATATGAGTTCTAACTTACTCGACCAAAGATTCCTGGACTTTAACTCCAATGCCCTGGACCAGCTGGTTGACACACCCAGAAGGGGCTCAAACATCCTGGACCTGGTGCTCACCAAGATGGGGGAACACTGCACCATCCCCCAGCATGTAGCCATCTCTGGTGAGATCTGACCACAAATAAGTCTTGCTAGCAGTAACTATAACATAAGACCCCCCCCCCCTTAGCAATAACTAGACTAAAAATCTTCTCCAAGGTCAATTACAACCTCTTATGTGACAGCATAAATAGCTTCATAGCCCCTCCCCCCACTGATGGCACAGACATCTATGCTGAGTTATACACTAATGCTTTATATAAGCACCTGTACAATTGTATTGACTCAGTCATACCTGATAGAACCAAAACAAGGTCTTAAAGGAAAAACAAACCTGCCTGGGTGGACAACTGCCATTAATAGGCTATACAATAGGGGAAAGAAAGTGATGTCTAAGAGTAGGAAAGAACAGTCCCAGAACTAGAAACACTCTCTCTTCAACTTAAACAAGCAAATGAGACTACTATTGAAGTCCTCCAAAGGTAACTACAAATCCAAATTAGCTTTTCAAACTAAGGAAAACCACAAGGCATTCTTTAATTACATCTATGACCTTAAAGGCAAGGCCCAGATTTGTGTTGAACTCATATTTAATGGTACTACATATATAGTACCTGTGGATAAAGCAAACCTGGTGGTTGACAGGTTCAGTGAAAACTTCACTCCCCTGTCCCCACCTCATATACCCCAGAGCATCCCTAACACTTTTCCACCACCTAGTATCTCTGAAGAACAGGTCTTAAATGTCTTCTTCAAGGCCAAAAACACAGCCTCTATGGGACCAGACAACATCCCAGGCTGTGTTCTATAGGATACACTAGACAATCTCGACATACTGAAATGTTGAAATTCAGTACATCGAGACCGAATAGTGGAAAGTGCAGTTAACTGAAACTACATTATGCCGAATCTGCAAATGTTGAATCCGACGCAATTGTGGTGTCGCGTTCGTGACATGTAGTGCAGTTTGTGGATTTATCTGGGGTTTCAGGTAAGTGTTGTGTGTTTGAGGATAATGGGTAGGGACTTTAGTGTGTGTGTGTGTGTGCGTGTGTGTGTGTGTGTTTGTGTGTGTGTGTGTGTGTGTGTGTGTGTGTGTGTGAGTGCGGTGCTGTTTGTTGTGTGTGTTTAGCGCGACCTTGGAGTTAGAATATATAAGTAGGGGGTGTGGGGGTTGCAGAGGGGCTTGACCCCTGCTTATAGGTAGGTTAAGTGTGTTTGTGTGTGTTGTTATGTTTGTTTAGCAAGGTAGGTGCATGTGCGTGTGTAATTATGTCCTGGTTTGTGTGTGTGTGTGTGTGTGTTTGTGTGTGTGTGTTTGTGTGTGTGTGTGTGTGTGTGTGCGTGTGTGTGTGTGTGTGTGTGTGTGCGGTGCTGTTTGTTGTGTGTTTAGTGTGACCTTGGAGTTAGAATATATAAGTAGGGGGGTGTGGGGGTTGCAGAGGGGCTTGATCCCTGCTTATAGGTAGGTTAAGTGTGTTCTTATGTTTGTTTAGTAAGGTAGGTGCATGTGTGTGTGTAATTATGTCCTGGTTTGTGTGTGTGTGTGTGTGTGTGTGTGTGTGTGTGTGTGTGTGTGTGTGTGTGTGCGCGCGCGCGTGTGTGTGTGTGAATGGTCGTGATTGTAGTGCTCGTGATTGTGGGTTTTCGTGTCAGTTGTTTTTTGACTATTCAGTCTCGAAATACTGAAATTTGACATTTCAGTATTTCGAGATTGTATAGTGAATCTGTTCTACATAGGTTAAAACAGGAATTTGCATCACCACTGCACATGCTTTTCAATCACAGCCTAAGTACTGGCTTCATCCCAGTGGAATGGAAAACAGCTACCGTCATCCCTTTGTACAAAGGAGGTGCATCCACAGACCCCAGGAACTATAGACCCATTAGCCTGACTAGCATTATCTGCAAGGCCATGCAACAAATCATCATGGACTTTATTAACAAAGATAAAGGAAATCTCCAATCATTTGTTCCCACCCTGTTTGGCTTTGTCAAGTGGAGATCATACCTCTTAAACTTGGTGGACGTCTTTGAGACAGTCACCAAAACCCTAGACAAGGACAAATCTGTGCATACAGCCTATCTAGGCTTAGCCAAAACCTTTGACACAATCTCCCACTCAGACATTATTGATAAACTCGCCCAGCTAGGTATCAACCTATATGTTGTCAGGTGGGTTGCAAACTGGTCCACTGAAAGAACTCATGCAGTCAAAATAGGGTACCCCACGTCCTCCAGTAGACCCCTAACCAGTGGAGTTCCACAAGGATCAGTTCTGGGACCCCTAGTGTTCAGAATCTCCTTCTCTGAAGTACAGGCTAAAACTAAAGGATTGTGGCTGGTAAAGTTTGCTGATGACTGCAAACCAGGAGTGATTATTGAAACCCCTAGCAATGTCAACATCCTGCAAGAAGGTCTTACGCATACTAATGACTGGTGCCAAAATCATGGTCTTAAATTTAATGCAAAAAATGCATTATCATGTCTTTCGGCAAGGGTGATGTTCCTGCAAACTACCACAGCAATAGCAATGCCCTAAGCACACGGTCAGTGGTGAGAGATATGGGCACACAGCTTGACAGCAGCCTTAATTTCGATCACTATGTCTCCAAAGTTTTAAGAAGGGTGTTTTACATTGCTCATCTCATAAGTAAGGGCATTGGCTCCAGAAAGAAAAGAGGTTATAACCCTCTGTACTCTTCCCTCATCAGGCCAATAGTAGAATACAACACACACTTTGGTATGTTCCTTTCCAAACACCTGCAGGAGTTGAAGAGACCATAAACGTTCCTTACAAAGAAAATTTAGGGTCATAAAGATCTATCTTATGTGGACAGACTGAAATCATTGTCACTTTATTCTGTGTTGTCCAGACTGTTCAAATGCGACCTTTGCTCTGCATATAGAGCAATCTCTGACACAGCTTTAATGGAAATGCTGCACATTCGTAAGTCAAATGGCACATGAGTCACTCCCTCAAAGGACCTTAACCTGATATGTGATATGAACAGAACTTGCTAGAGAGAAAGATTTGTCTCACAGAGGTTGCCCCACCATTGGAACAAGCTTCCTATTCATGTTAAACAAAGCCCCTTGTTGGCTCTATTTAAGTATAATTTGGATGATTGGATGGGAAACTGGAAATTCACCCTGGGGGTTCCACCTGTGTCCCTCTTGGACAAGGGCAATAGGTGCTGATTTTAGTGTCTGCTTAAACCAGACACCCTTGGGAACATGGGTTGAACTTGGCTAGGCTTGTAAGGGCCCTGTGGCCTTTTGCCTAGTAACCTCCTATGATCATATGCTTCTTTCGTTGATCATAGTCAAACATCTAAGTTGCCCACAATTAATAAAGTGATTATAATAGGTTTAACATAAGAAGTCTGTATATGAAAGTCCCTGATCCTACTGTCATTTGATCACAGTTCAATAATCACTGATCTAGTTTGACATTGGAAAGGCTGATATGCATGCAATTCTGGCCAGTAGTTTTTACTTGATCACAATTAGATATCTGAGGTGTATGCTTCTGGTGAACAGGATACAAGTGGTGGGTACAGAGGCAGTCTGCAAATGAAAGTGACTAACTTTTGTCATCATTGTGACCAGTGTATTTTGGATTCATATCAATCTACCAAATTTTCTGAGCACTGTTCAGTAGAAAATCAATGGCTGAAAATTACTTTTTCCGGAGGGGAAGCCCCCTTCACCCTCATGTCCCATACACCTCAGATGATAATATATATATATTATAGATAGCTATATTTAAACTTCAAAACTGCACAACAGTGGGGAAAAGTGCAACCTAAATGATCACTGAAACTCACTTTTTGGCCATTACTATACAATTAAACAGCTTCAGAATGAATCTGTTCAGACAATTGACAGGTCCCGCATTTTTTATCACAATCAGCAAATGAAGTCTGTACATCCAATATAATAGCTACAACTGGTAGGTACAGAGGCATTCTGTGAAAGAAAGTGATGAACTTTGATGTCATTTGATTACCATTAAACAGTTATTGATCTAGACTGACTACTGTAGAGTTATGTGAATCAAAATGAATTGCATTACTCTGATCAATATTTTTATTTGATCACCATCAGGCCTCTGAGGTGTATGCATTCAAAAAAGTTGTTTTAGCTTGAGGTTACAGAAGTATTCTGTGGATGAAGATGATGACCCCTGCTGTTTTGATTACATTTAAGCAATCTTTGGTATAGCTTGGGAGGGCCTCATTCTTTGATTTAGCATGGAAGGGTCAGTTTATCATTGTGGCCATTTTTATTTGATCACAATCAAACATCTGAAGTTTTTCCCACAAAATAATGGCCTCTGTTAATGCATTTCAATTGTTCTACAGTCAGTAAAGTGGTTATAATGGGTAGAAAGAGAGGCAGTCTATAGCTGAATGTATGACCCCTAATGCCATTTGATTACAGTTAAAAAGTAATAATCCACCCTGACTACTGTGTTCATATGAAGCAAACTAAAATACATTACTCTGGCCAATGCTTTTTTATTTGATTATAGTAAATAATCTGAGGAATACACAGTCAATCAGATGTCTATAATTGATAAGTACAGAGCCAGGCTTTGGTTGAAAGCGATTACTTCTGATCTTGCCTGACCACAACTAAACAGTCATTATCAGGTTTGGCAGTGTCAGTGTAATTTTGTTTGAATGCGTGTGTGTCTGTGTGTCTGCATTCTTTTAGGCTGCGGTGTTTTTTACTTTAGCCTCTATTTTATTTTTTCCTTATCTTATAATATATTTATCTCACTAAGGGAGTGTATTTTCTGTAAACATTAAGCAGCTACAGTATAACACTTCCCCACTATGACTCATCTGTACAATGTTTCAAAGTTATCACATGGTGTATGTATTACTAATCCTATACAATAATGTAATGCTGTACAGCACATGACAGACTAACCAGCCTGCCTTCCAAGATGGCTCTAAAGACCATTTTAAAAATATTCTCTGCTAAAAACTGTTTACTAAATGGAAATCATTGTTCCTATCATTGCTGGTATGGATATCTCTGGATTCATCTCCAAACCACAAATCATTGATAGAGTGTAAGTGTAAGATAAACGCACACATACTTCAGACCTCACTATAAAGTCAGACAGAACTGCCATGCAAGAATGTGAACAAAGCAATGATGTCAGTATTGCCAGTAAATGAAATGAAGTATCAGTTTGGAGATGTTATGAGAAGTCATGAAATAACTGATACGTACAAAAAAAGTGCAGCTGGAAAATACACCTCGGCCTAACTGACATGCCAGACAAGTAAGAACATGCCTCCACAAGCACCGCATACATCACTCATTACAAAAAAAATCGAAAGAAGTGGAGGGATGTAAATCCCAAATGGTAAAGCAGTTTTCCATGGACGGAATACTTCCAGTGTGAGGATGCAGTCTGTTATCTATGTTAAGATTTTTCTCAAACAATGATATCATTGCAATTGTCAGACATGTTTGTGGAACTGGAAAAGAGCAACCGGAAAAGACAGAGCAATAACTGCGAATAAGGTTTTGAATACCATAAAACATGTCATACAGCATGGTTTCAGCATACATTCAAGAGAGGCACAGACCCTACACAAAATGCTCAGTGAGGATTCCCGCAAAGTAGTTACAGAAAACAATATATGCGATATTTTGAGTTTAATGACAAAACAGTGCATTGTGCAAAGAGATCAAGGAGAAGGTGAACCGAGTTTTAACCTGGTCAGCTTTTGTAGAAATTCTTCATTTGATAGCAAAGCATGATTATATAGTTAAAACAAAACTGACAGATGCAAGGAATGCTATATATACACACATCATATCATTCAAGATCAGTCCCTTAATATTATGGCACAATTAGTAAGACAGCAAATTACTGAAGAGATTGCAGCAGCTGGGACATTCTCAATTCAAGTAGATGAGTCAAACGACATTTTAAAACTGGAGCATCTGTCTCTTGTTATGCGTTATACATATAATGAGGAAATTCAAGACAAGCTGCTAGGCTTTGAACAGACTTAAGACCCATAACCCTCAAGCTCATGGAGCAAGAAATCTGGACAAAGACTAAAATAATAGGGGGACAATGTCACAAAAATAGGGACAGATTATAAATATTGCTCTTATAAACTTAGAAAGTTGCTAGAATATCAGGATTTGTCTCAGCTTGCATTTTATGAAGGATATGAAGTCTGAATTTCAAATGTATGTCATTATTTAGTGACTTTAATCGTCAGTGATTTGCCAGAATACCACAAATTTTATGAGGAACACAAAAAATATGAGGGAAAAATTTGGACATTCTGTGAAAATCTGGACAGTTGAGAGGTATGAAATCTGAATGCAGTTTCTGTGACAAACACAATAATACAAATGCTAGCAGACAGCAACACAGATAGCATGTAGGATAGTGCTGCAATGTTGTCAGTGTTATGAGCAGGGATGCCACTAGACATGAAACCAAGTTTTGTGAAAATGTTCCATAAGCTGTATATGTTCACTCCAATAGTCACAGGTTAAACCTTGTTGCTATGGACAGGGTCAGAAATATTTTGGCTGAATAGTTCTCATTGCTTCCAAGTTTACACAGTTTCATTAGTGTCTCTAGTGGGCATGTTCACTTTATACAAATACAAAAATAAACCAACAATCTACTCTTTTCAAATCTGAGCTAAAACAATGTGTGTAGCAACACTAGATTTGCTCCTGCTCTCCCAGGCTGACTCTCGTCCTATCTCCACTAATAAATAAAACTCTACTGTTATTCAGAATGTACCATGATGCCTGACAGATGGAATAATATAGTTCTACATTAATAATTAGTGACACATTTCAGGCACCATTTCCAAGGCATCATAATGATGCACTGAATTGTACAGAGTTTTGGAATCTACTGTCGGCACACTGTTTGTGATACTTTGCACCACAGCCAGGATCTCTCCTGGAATGATGACTAATATAAATGCATAGCCAACTATATAATGCCTATATGTCTACTAGCTTAAAACATTTACATAAATACTAGATAATTAGACTTGTATATAGTTATCAGATTTAGAACATGAATTCTAAATGTCTGTTCGATGAGGCTTGTACATAACTACATGATTTAATACATGAATGTCCCTGATGTGTGTTTATAATGTACTTTTAATGTTACTGGAACTTTTGTCCCTGAGCCTTTGCTGAAAATACCCATTCAGACATTCCCAGTAAACAGTTGTAAATAAATAATAAATAATAAACACATAAAAGATGTTTGTAACAGTAGCAGTAGAACTGAGATGTCTCTCTGACACTACGTGGATATGCCAGTTTCCTGCATGTCATAGTGTGTGTAAGACAATGCCAGCCATCCTAGTGACTGCACATACTATGAAAATTCAGCCAATACTCTTCGTAGACATCAGGCAAAGGCACTTCTAAATGCAATAGACAGCACATGTACCAGTAATTTTATTACGTGTAAGATGATCCTTAAAATACAGCCTGCTTTAAAGTTGTTCCAGAATTTAAATCTGCCATTGCCATGCTGTTGAACTTTTAAAAAGCTTGCAGGAACAATGCCATGAAACAAGAAATGATACTGAGTCTGTATCTGGCATGTACTCTGCACTATGAATCAAAACAGAAAAGTTAATCCGGTACTGGTGTGGTGTATTCGTAGAGCATTGTACTCCTAAGTACACATATGTAAGTTTGAGGCCTGTAGCCGCAAACTATTCTTACTGGGGTTGGGAGTTGCCATAATGGTTTAAGGTGTTTACTTCACAGACACAAGGCAGAGGGTTTGATTCTCACTTTTGGCCACTGTCTAGCTATTGACTATGCATGTAATGGTCTACAGATTGATTGCCTGGTATTTGCCTATGATGATGGTTTGCCTCAACCTATTAAGAGAGCTCATATCAGAGGTGGCTTAGAGATAAATCACTTTGGCTATGGTGTGTGTGGTCCTGGGTTCAAGCCTAGCGGAGGTTGTTTATTTCAGAGGCAGAGTATACTAACCTCAAAAATGGGCATAGCAAAATTCATTTAAAATGGGTGGCGAAAGCCAAACACATTCTGGCTAGGCTTATAAATGCCCTAGGGCAGATAGCCTAGTATGAACCTATGAACCTATCAGAAAAAGAGTTGATACACAGCATATCAGATCACCAGTTTCATAGTAGGACAATAAGATTTTTAAAAGCACATTTTTACTAACAATTGATAGGATTATCATAGAAATAAACAGGCATACCTTTCAACTGTCCAGATTTTTGCAGAATGTCCAGATTTTTGCCTCATATTTTAGACTGGTCCTTATAAAAGATGAGGTTTTCTAGCAAATCACTGAGGTCTGAAGTCAATGAATAATGATATATATTTGAGTTTCAGACTTTATGTTCTTCAGAAAATACATGCTAGTACATATTGTGTTATTCTAGCAACTTTCTAAGTTTGTAAGAGCAAGATTTAAAATCTAGCCCTATTTTGGGCCTTTGTTCCCCCATTACTTTAGACTTTGTTCAGATTTCGTATGGTAAGAGGTTGAGAGGTATTTATTTGACAATAACAACTGTGTAATAGTAAAATCAGTTGAAGCACTAGCTGTAGGAAAGAATACCTTCCCTTTAAGATGAGGAAATCCTTTCTAGTGATATGTCCCTATGGCTTAAACATAAGAAACCTTTTATTTGAACTACATACTGCCAAGCAACGTCTGGAAAAAAGTCTTAATGAGGATGTAAGAAATAAGCACTCGCTCTTGAATTACTTAACTCCATGCAAAGAAGTTTTCTTTGAAGTATAAAAGCTACCTACAAGTGCACTTCCTTTTTCTGTCACACATGCTGGATGTGAACTTTCTTCTAGTAATCCAAGAATGATTAAAATATACCTTCCAAATAGCATCATAGGAAATTCAAGGCAAGTGAATCTTGCAACCATTAAACCATTTACAGTTTGCTACTACTCATCTTTAGACTCTTCCTCCTCTGTTAAGGAGGACAAGGCCAGTCAAACCCATGAAGAATGCATGAATACCCATACAATCATCCAGGTTCTGCTTGAAGGCAGATAATGAATCACACTGCTGGATTTGGAGGGGCAGTCTATTCCAGGGGTGGGGAAAAGGTGCTACATAGCTTCATAGGTAAGTACTAGGCTATCTGCCTGAGGGCATCTGTAAGCCTATCCAGAATGTGTTGGCTTTCTCCACCCCCTTAGATTAGTTCCCTGTGCCTTTGTCCAGCAGAGCCATTAGTTCCCTGTGCCTCTGTCCAGCAGAGCCACTGCAGTGATCCCCAGGGGAAATTTTCTGTTTCCCATCCACTCGTCAAGGTTTCTCTTGAAGAGTGTTAGTGAGGGGCTCTGCCTAATGTAGATTGGAATCCTTTTCCAAAGCATGGGGAGTCTGTGGGACAGGAATCTATCCCTCCAGCATGTCCTATTTATTGTTGTGGTGAGGTTTAGATCCCTAGAGCGTGTGGCTCTTGGGGATTTGTTTTTTTTAGGTGGAGCATGTCTATCAATTCTAGGTTGGACATGGCCTTGTATATCAGGTAGAGATCACCTCTGAGTAAGCAGTATGCAACCGAGTACAGCTGGAGTTTTTTCAGTCTGGCTGCATAGGGCATCTGTTTGAGGCCAGTAATCCTCTTGGTGAGGTACTTCTGTGGTCTTTCCAGCTGTTGAAGATGTCTTGTAAGGTACATCACAAATGGGACATTGTACTATATGATGGGTTTGATGAGTGATGAGTAGAGGGGCACAATAACCTCCTTTGTTCTAGATGCGAACACTTTTCTGATTAGGTGGGCCACATAGAAGGATTTTCTAACCACTTGGCAATATGATTATAAAAGGAGAGATTACTATCTACTTTGGTCCCCAGATCCCTTATTACATTTTCTGTATTTAAGGGACTACCACCTATGTAGTAGTTTGTGGGTACTTTGTTTTTTCCAAAGGGGATGACTATGCACTTTTTGGCATTTAGCTTAAGGCCATGATTTTGACACCAGGTATCTGTCTCAGTGAGACCCTGCTGGAGGATGTCTGTATCAGCCAAAGAGTCAATTATGGCCCCCAGTTTGCAGTCATCTGAAAACTTGGTCAGCCATAGTTCTCCTGTGCTTGCCTGTACCTATGAGAAGTATATATCAAACAGGAGGGGTCCCAGGACTGAGCCCTAGGGGACGCCACTTGTAACTGGTTTAGAGTCGGACCTAGAGCCTGCAACTCTCACCGTGTGGGTTCTATCCATGAGCCAATTGGCAACCCATCTTGTGACGTAGCAGTTTATGTTCAGGCTGGTGAGCTTGTCTATAATACCAGAATGGGGAATGGTGTTGAAAGTCTTTGCGAGGTCTAGGTAGGCTGTGTGGAACTCCTTTCCCTCGTCTAAAGCCTTGGTAACTGTCTCAAAGAAGTCCACCAGGTTTAGGAGGCATGATCTGCCCTTAACAAAGCCAAACTGGGTAGGGTCCAATGTTTGAAAGTTCCAAATGTCTCTGTTAATGAGTTCCATGATGATGTGCTCCATAGCCTTGCAGACTAGGCTAGTCAGGCTTATAGGGCGATAGTTCCTGGGGTCCGTTGTGGCTCCGGCTTTGTGGAGTGGGATAGCTGTTGCTGTGCTCCACTCTATGGGTACGTAGCCTGTAGAGAGGCTGAGTTTGAATAGTGTGTTTAGGTGAGGGGTTAGTTCATTTGTAAGATACAGCCTGAGACATCGTCTGGTCCCATCGAAGCTGTGTTTTTGGCTTTGGATAGGGGTGTTTTAACCTGTGTGTCAGTGATTGCTGGGGCTGTACATTCTTCTGGTGTGGTTATGGGCCCTTTAGGGGGTGAGAGGGGGGTGAAGTTTGCACTAAACCCATCTGCCAGAATGTTGGCAATATCAGTCGGTTCAGTGTATTTTGTGCCATTCTGCACTAACTCAGAGCAGATCTGAGAGTTTCCACTTAGGTTCTTGACATAGCTAAAGAATGCTTTGTGGTTATCTTTGGAATCCTTGGCAATTTGTCTTTTGAAGCTAGCCTTGGATGATTTTTATGAGGGATTGTAGTTTATTGCTGATACTGATCAGGTACAATCACACTGCTGGATTTGCAGGGGCAGTCTATTCCAGAGGTGGGGAAAAGGTGCTACATAGGTTCATAGGTAAGTACTAGGCTATCTGCCCGAGTGCATCTATAAGCCTATCCAGAATGTGTTGGCTTTCACCACCCCCTTAGATTAGTTCCCTGTGCCTCTGTCCAGCAGAGCCATTAGGTCCCTGTGCCTCTGTCCAGCAGAGCTACTGCAGTGATCCCCAGGGGAAAGTTTCTGTTTCCCATCCACTCGTCAAGGTTTGACTGATTAGGGATGTCTTTCCTTCTTGGGATTTTACTCTTTTCTGTACTAGTTTCCTCCTTCTATTGTACAGCTTGCTTATGGAAGGGGCCTACCAGACTGGTTTCCTTTTCTTGGAGGAGTGAGTCTTGGTTTTGCTTGGGATAGCATGATCCAAGCATTCTTGCAGGTGCTCATAGAGTGCCTTTGCAAGGGATTCAGCAGCTTTGACAGCGTTGTCCTTTAGCATGGGGGCTGTGAACCTTTCCACTTTGGTCTTAAGTAATGTAAAGTTTGCTTTTGAAAAGTTTTTCACTGTGGTTTCCTTGATTGGGGATGGGGGCGGAATGTGGCTATCTAGAGTGATTAGTCTATGGTCTGATCTAACCAGCGAAGGGTTGACTTCCAGTGTGGAACACCGGTCGCCCATGTTGGTGATGACCAGGTCCAATATGTCACCTCTGGTGGGGGTGTTGACCAGCTGATCCAGGGCTTTCGAGTTTATAAATTCTGAACCAATCTCTCCGCTGTCTTTTATTTATCCTTTGGTAAAGAGTTAGATCCCTGATTCTGGTATTTGTGGGACTATTCAACTTGTGGAGATACAAGAGATCCAGGAACACTAAGTGCCTAATGGCATGGAAGGCAGGGCAGAGATCTCCCTTCAACAATCCATTAGATACTGAATAAAGGGACACTATATCCAGCCTTTTTTGGTAGCTTAGAGATTTTAAACCAGTGATCTTCTTAGTTAAGAGCCTCTCAAGTCTTTTTATTTGTTTGATATGCTAGTGAGGTACATATTAAAGGGGGTGTTGTATTAAATACTTCACCTAAGCAATGCGGATTATAAGGGGATCTAGATTATATTTCTTTGGTAATTGGGTGCAGTAAAAAGGACTTTCTGACTATTGTTGTTCTATGATGATCAAAGGAGAGGAAATTATCAACCTAAGTTTCAAGTTCCCTAGCAACATTCTCATTTAGCCATGGTGTATTGTCTATGCTTTATGCCAGGGGGAAGGGTTGTCTACCAAAATGTGACAAAGCTGTACTTTTTAACATTTAATTTAAATCCATTTTCAGTACACCGTGTATTTGGGAGTGTAACTTCTTGATGAAGGCCTTGGGTATTTTAGGGTAGTTTGACAATGACTCCAGCATTGTAGACATCTGTAAACTTTTTTAGTCAGAGGTCTTAGTTCATGGTCAAGAGAGCAGACAGGGACACCATCGATTGCCTTCACTTTTTCCTGATGGCACACCTGCCACCTGCACCATGTGGGTTCTGTCTTTTACTCAAGTTGCTATATGTCATAATAAATAGAAATCTATGTGTAATGCATTAAGCTTACTAACTCTGCTAGCATGAGGGAGGGTGCCAAATAACTTGGCCAAGGGTATACCATTTGGTGAGCATGACTGCTGTCAACAGTTTGTACTACTCTTTCAAAAAAGTGAACCAGATTCTTCAGAGGGGATGTACATTTCACAAAGCTAAATTGCTGCAGGTCTAGCCTGATGAGATTTTTAATGTCATAGTTTATCAGGTCAATTATAATATGTTTCATGGCTTTGGAAATAAGACTGAGCAGGCCGATAGACCTCTAATTCCTAGGATCAGTGGGGGGGGGGGGGGTGGACCAACTTTATGGAGTGGTATCACCCTGCTGTGCATCAGGTCTCAGGGACAAAGCCTGTAGCAAAACTCAGATTAAATAATTTAAGAAGTAGCTTGGCCAGGGCTTGATTATTACACTTTTGTACTGCTTATTAAACAAATATTATTAGGTCCCAAGGAAAATTTATTTTTTGTCTTGGAAAGTGCCTTCAGTACGTATTCTTTAATGGTGATGATGGGGGGTTTGAGAGATTATGGGGCAAGTAGGCTTTGGACAGTCATCTCTGGGGTAAAATTTGCACTAGATTTGTTTGCTGCTATGTTGATATTGTCAGCTGGGTCTGAGTTAAGTGATGTCGCTGTGAATACGTTTTATTTATTTATTTATTTGCCTTTTGTTTACCAGGAAAGTCCGACTGGATGGGCACCCATTTTCAGCGGTGGCCCGAATAGAAAAGCTCCAGAAACAGTTAGCATATTACATTAGCTTATTACAGAGCAACAATGAGCATTTTCACATACAAGAAAGAATATACAGATAATGAATAGCACTTCATTTTACATATATTAAATGAAACATACTTGCACATTAATTACAGACATTAGATATTACTAAGGAGATCATATTTTCTTAGATTGCAAATGTAGCTAATGAAAGATTTGCAATTGTCCACAGCTTTTGATGCTATCCTAAGTTGCTGGGCTGCTTTAAATGATCTAATAGGATTTTTCACAATTTTAGTCATATTTCTCATATTATACTTATTGTGAGGGTATTTTGATCTGCTATATAATCTAAGAAGGTTTTTTTTTTCTTTTATTGTAGAGTTTATTTGTGTTCGTGGAAAATAAGGGAAGTTTGCTTTTAAATTTCCAAAGGAATGTAGAATAAAAGTTAGTGGCAAACAGGACTCAAAGCATTGCATTTTT
This sequence comes from Protopterus annectens, assembly GCF_019279795.1. Taxonomy (NCBI): domain Eukaryota; kingdom Metazoa; phylum Chordata; order Ceratodontiformes; family Protopteridae; genus Protopterus; species Protopterus annectens. The sequence continues at coordinate 1,135,007,708 of NC_056747.1, forward strand.
TCAACTACTGGAACATCTGGTCTATCACCTCTATCCATTTGATGTTTAACATGAGTCTACGCTTAATCAGATCAGTCAAGGGGCATGCTATTATAGCAAAGTTAGGTATGAACTTGTGGTAGTAACTGGAAAAGCATAAAAAAGCCCTGACCTATTTTTTTGCTTGCAGCTATAAGCCAGTTTTGTGTTGTTTCCATTGTCTCTGTCTGTGGCTGTACAATCCCTCTTCCTAACATGCAGCCTAAGTACTGGACTTTTGTTATGTCAAAATTGCATTAAGTGGGGTTGATGGTTAACCCTGCTTAATGTAAGGAGTTTAGAATAGCTTATGCAGATCATTGAGCATATTGAACCTAGTCAGCCACTGTAGTTTGATAGCACGTGCATAAAAGTTACTGAGCACATGCAAGATAAGTGCCATTTTGTACAGTCAGTCAGAGACTGAATGCAGGCATGAATGGAGATGCACATGCGAGTGTGTTTGAAGTAATAAATGAGTCAATTAGCTTAAGTACATGTTCCAGTTACACCTTATGATGTGTTTATGTACAATAAATATCTTGAACCCATTGCAATGCTTTAGCATCTCTTTGAATACATGAGACAAGCAACATGGCGTCAAGAAGTGGGATGCAAAGTTAAAGTAGCTTACACACCATGAGGCATGAAGTTAGAAGTGGAGAAATATACAGGAGTGAACTCGCAAACAGGTCACTGGTTATTCAAAGGTACCTAAACTAGTTTAAATGATTTTTTAGTTCATAGTTCATAGTTCATAGTTCATAGTCACTGAATAAGTGGCAGAGCATTGAAAATGTTCGAAATAAATACTGCGATAGGGGAAACTGCCATATTGTGATACAGGCTGAAATGTGGGAAGACCCTGAGTGCTTAAAATGTAAATTTAGAGAAATGTGTAACCCTCAAATGAATATTACAATGGAAAGGCACATATTTTAAACAAGAAATCAAAAGCCCGGTGAAACTATAGTAGCGTATATTACTGACTTGAGAAATAAAGCTAAAACATGCAGATTTTGTGATCTATGAGATGAGTTGATAAAATACTGTCTTGTGTGTGGTGTTAATGATGCAGTGAGAAAGATTTTGCTTCAGGATAGTGATTTAACATTGAGCAAAGCCATAGAGATTTGCCAAATACATGAGATTACAAAAAACACATGAATATGCTTACAAATGAGAAAAGCATGCTTGCAGTTTCTGCTAGTGTGAATGTTGATAGTGTACAGCATAAAGTTAAAATGAAAAAGAAATATAAACTGAAGGGCTGCCACAGCCAGTCTTATTGTTAACTGTCGTAATTGTGGAGGCAGTCATGAATCTAAATGAGAGAAGTGCTTAGCTTTTAGTCAGCAATGTCACAAATGTAAAACGTGGAATAATTTCAGAGGACTTTGTAAGTCTAAGGTGCCGCATTCTGTTATTAAAAGGGAGCATCCAAAGAAGCAAATAGATCAGATACACAGCTGTGAGCAAAATGTTTATGTTGATGGTGTCTCTGTGATCGATGAAACAGCTAATAAAGAAGACTATCAATTGTCAGCAAAGACTGACATATTTTGTACTGTACAGATTAATGTAAAACCTGTAGATCTTAAAGTAAACACTGGATCTAACTGCAATGTTATATCAGTACAAATGTTTGCTAAAGTAAAAGCTGGTGAGAAACTTGATTCAACCAAGTGTGCAAAACAAGTTGCTTATGGTGGTGAAGAGCTCCAAACTGATGGAGCAGTAATTATTTCATAATTTTCTACTGGAAGCAGCTATGACTTACAGTTTAATGTAGTAAAAGATGTGTGCAGTCACTGTTAGGCCTCAAAGGCAGACTGAGAATGGGAATGATTTTGTTTAATAAAGAGGTCCACCATTTAATTATGAACAACAACGATAGTTTTATACAGAATATTTTTTGTGAATATGCTGATATTTTCAAAGACAAGTTTGGCAAACTTCCATTCACATATTCCATGAAGTTAAACCATGAAGTAAGCCAGTTGTCAGACTAGCAAGGAAGATTCTGGTAACAATGCAGAGCAAAGTAAAAGCAGAACTTGACAAAATAGTGAATTTAGGTGTCCTTACTACAGTTGAAGAACTGACTGAATGAGTATCTTCCATGGTCGTAGTTCATAAGAAAAGCTCAGATGATATTCAAATATGTATTGATCCAAGAGACTTAAACAAAGCACTTAAACTTCTTCACCATCCGATGCACACAGTAGAAGAGGTAGCCACTCTCATTCCAAATTCCACTTCATTGTTAATCACTTTCAGTACACCATTTGGTAGATACAGATTTCTAAGAATGCCATTTGGGATAAATTCTGCCAGTGAAGTTTTAACGTGCAATGGAACACATTTTTTCTGGTTATCAATCATCATAGTAGACATCATTATTGTAGGGGGCAATGGTGAAGACAATCACAATAGAAACCTCAGGAAAGTTCTAGATCATGCACATGAAGTCAGTCTTAAACTGAATACTCAGAAATGTAAATACAACTGAAAGAAGTTACTTATGTGGGTCATTTGTTTACCAGTTCTGGCTTACAACCAGATATGTCTAAGCACGCTTCTATTCTTAAGATGCCAGTTTCAGAAAATGTCACATCTTTACAATGTTTTCTTGGCATGGTCAACTATTTAGGAAAGTTCATCGCAGACTTAAGTGAGCTGAGCTTTCAGCACCACTATGTGAGTCGACATGCAAAAATGTAAACTGGTCTTGGTTGGAAAAACACCAAAGAGCATTTGATATTCTAAAGAAGAAAATTGCCAGTCCACTCACATTGAGTTATTATGAAGCTCACAAACCTGTAACTCTTTCATGTGATGCTTCAAAGTATGCTGTTGGTGCAGCATGTCTTCAGGACCAGTAGCCTATGCATCCAGAACTTTAACTCAAACAGAGATGAATTATGCATAAATAGAGAAAGCTTGTGGCAGTAGTGCATGCATGTTTGAAGTTCAATGATTATATTTATGGCACACCTATCCAAGGAGAGAATGATCATCAACCTCTAGTGAGAATTTTGAAAAAGCCAGTACATTCAGCCCCAGCACACCTGCAATGCATGATGAATTGCATCCGTATAATTTCAAAATGGTCTATACAAAAGGCAGATATCTATACCTTGCAGATACTTTGTCACCAGCACCCAGACAAATAAAAGAGCAACACGAAAATGAGAAGGCAGACTTTGAAGTCATGGACGTCAGATATTTTTCATTGTCAGGTCTCGATGAACTCAGAAATCACACAGCTTCAGAGCCAATTCTCTAGTCGCTGAAACATGTTATCAGTCAGGGATGGCCAACACGACAAACTAGTTTACCACTTGACATACAGCAGTATTTTCCTCACTGAGATGAGCTCATGATGGAAGATGGAATCATCATGAAAGGTCTTAAAGTGGCAATTCCTAAAGCATTACAAGAATATATCAAAATTTTGCATTGTGGTCACCTGGGTACTGATTCAACCAAAAGAAGGGCAAGAAGCATAGTATTTTGGTCTTCTATATCTAAAGATATAGAGAAGGAAACTCTAACATATTCAATTTGCAATAGTACTAAATCACATCAACAAAGGAAACTCTACCATGTTCAGTTTGCAATAGTACTAAATAACACCAACAAAACGAACCACTTCAGCTAAACCAGATTCCTGAATTATCATGGTCGATGGTTGCTACTGATATTTTCAAATGGAATGGTCAACATAATTTAGGTTAGTAGATTCTTATTTGAACTGGTTTGAAATTGACCTTCTTTCTAATTTAATGTCCAGCACAGACATTAATAAGTTGAAGATACATTTTTGTCCATGGTAGTCTGAGCAAACTCATATCTAACAATGGTGTATAGTTTACAAGTCAGCAGTTTAAGAAATTTGCTGAGTCTTGGGACTTTGTCCATGTTACTAGCAGTCCTGAGTATCCACAGTCCAATGGATTAGCTGAGCGTGCAGTTCAAAGTGCAAAATGTTTGCTGGAGAAATCCAAGAGAGATGGTACCGATGTTTTTCTTAACTTACTCAATCTCAGAAACATTCATCGAGATAACTTGCTTGGTTCACCTGCTTAGAGATTAATGTCCAGACAGACAAGAACTTTACCAATCAGTAAACAATTGTTAATACCAAAGGTAAAGAACAACAGAATGGTCACAACTCAACTTTCGAGAAAATGTCGGTCACAAAAGTTGTACCAGCAAGTCCAGCAAACCTCTTAGACCATTAAGGCAAGGAGAAGTTGTGAGAATGCAAACATCTGAAAGATATGACTGAGTGGGTATCATCAAAAACCTTTGTGAAGAACCGAGATCTTACATCATACTATCTGAGGGAATGGATTTCAGAAGGAATCAAAGACATATATTACCAGTCTCCAAAACTAGTGATGCAGCAGATTGCCTGTGCTGATGACTCTGTTTGTCAAAGTGACTCTACACTTGTTTGAATTCCAGATGACAGTGTAGTTTCTTCAAGTAATCCAGATGTAACCCCTGAAATTCCAATTGAGAAAGAATCCCTAGCGACTGTCCCTGTTGCTAAACCCAGTCAAAGTTTTTATGTAACCAGGTCAGGTTGAATTTACAGACCCATCCGAAATACACAACGACTTGGACTTGAATTCATTTGTTGTTAAATATTGATGTGATATCCAGCATGTAAAACGTTTTGTACTCCTATTACATGTCGAAAAAATTAAAGAGGGAGGATGTAGATCATTGACCCTATTGAACCTAGTCAGCCACTGTAGCTAGATAGCACATGCATATAAGTTATTGAGCACATGCAAGAGCAGTGCCATTTTGTTTAGTCAGTCAGAATGAATGCAGGCATAAATGGAGATGCACATGTGAGTGTGTTTGAAGTAATAAGTGAGTCAGTTAGCTTATGTATATGTTCCATTTACAGTTCCTGATGTGTTTATGTACAGCAAATATCTTGAACCCATTACTATGCTTTAACATCTCATTGAATTTATGAGACAAGCAACAGCTTGGACCTTGGGGAGATGACTTTCCCACTCTTCCAAGAAAATAACAATGTAATCAAGGTAAGCTGCAGTATACGTAGTGTGAGGTATTAAAAAATCCAGTCCACAAGTCTCTGAAATATAGTTTGGGCTCCATGAAGGCCAAACAGCATGATCTTGTGGTGGAAAAGTCCATCTGTGGGGAGAGTGCTGTTTTCTCCTTTACTTATGGGATTTGAAATAACTCTTAGTCAAGTTCAGAGTGGATAAAAGTAGCAGAGCCACCGCAGTGAAAAGTGCATAATTATAAAATAAGTATTAAAACCAATTTTATTAAATATAAAGCTGTGATCAAGAGAGAGAATAAAAACAGTAATAAGCACTTTCGGCCTATGCCTTCCTCAGAGCATATTACATTCCAACTAGAGGTGTGTTTTCAAAGTAGCTGGAACCTATCAGACTTCATCTAATAATTACATCATCCATTGGTCTTCCTGTTGCACCTCCTTCATATAGGTTTTAAAGGTAAAACACCATTAAGACCTGGTGTCTTGTCAGCTGAAAAATCAGCTATCCAGCGACTCTCAGCTAATTCAATATGATTATTTAAATCTCCCCTTCACGAAGACAGTATCATAACTTCCAAAACTGAAAACTTGAAGTTATGACTAAGATTTGTCATAATATGCTGAAATAAAGAATGTTCTTTGTTCTTTAATCTAATATCACTAAGATGTTTAAAAATTCGAGTTTTTAAGGGACAAATAGTTTTTTCCGACATAAAAACCTGTACAATTTGTGCAAGTTGCTAAATAAACCACATATCTTCTGTTACAGTCGGCATGGGAGTAAAATTCATATTCTTTATCATTGACAGGATAACAGAATAAATTGCTGGTATTGATATACGGACAGGCTTTACAATTTCCACATCTATAAGTCCCGTGTCTGCCATTATGTTCATTCCACCTCTGATTTACATTGCATAGTTTAAGGTTCTTTTTGTTCTTGAAACTAAACCTCGGCATATCACCAGTAATGTCTCTTAAGTCCTCATGTGCTCATCAGTAAGGTACTTTGATTAATAAATATGATGGCTCTTAAGACACTGGGATCTTTTGTAAACCACGCTGGAAGAATCATCTTCTTCATTGAAGTAGTATGCACCCAGGGCATATTTTTAACCAGGTAATGAAAGGTCAGTTCCTTTGAGCCTCTAGATGGTGCATTGATGAATCTACTTCAATAGAGAGACTGAGAGAATGAAGGATAATTTGTGCCTCTAGAGGTTACAGAAAGGACTTAGTCACTAAAGCAGAATCTGAAACTATAGGCATGAGAGATGGGAGAAATAAACCTTATTTCCATAAACATTGGAATATAGAAGATTTGATCTCTCAAGGATATAGGGAGCAACATATGGCATTTAGATGCTCACTCACTTTTAGCCAAGACATTCAAGGAATATGTACTATCTTAAAGAACAACTGAAAAATTCTATTAGCAGATGAGAACTTAAGAGACATTATTGGTGATATGCCGAGGTTTAGTTTCAAGAACAAAAAGAACCTTAAGCAGTTGCTATGCAAAGAAAATCAGAGGCGGAATGAACATAATGGTAGACATGGGACTTATAGATGTGGAAATTGTAAAGCCTGTCCGTATATCAATACCAGCAATTTATTTTGTCATCCTGTCAATGATTGAGAATATAAATTATATTCCTATGCTGACTGAAACAAAAGATATGTGGTTTATTTAGCAACTTGCACAAATTGTACAAGTTTTTATGTCAGAAAAACTATTTGTCCCTTAAAAACTCAAATTTTTAAACATCTTAGTGACATTAGATTAAAGAACAACGACAAGTCTTTATTTCACCATATTATAAAAAATCCTAGTCATAACTTCAAGTTTTCAGTTTTGGAAGTTATGACACTGTCTTCGTGAATGGGAGATTTAAATAATCATATTGAATTAGCTGAAAGCCACTGGATAGCTGATTTTTCAGCTGACAAGCCACCAGGTCTTAATGGTGTTTTACCTTTATAACCTATACTCATAGGAAGGCGGCGCAACAGGAAGACCAATGGATGATGTCATTATTAGATGAAGTCTGATTGGTTCCAGCTATTTTGAAAAGACATCTCTAGCTGGAATGCAATATGATCTAAGGAAGACATAGGCCAAAAGCGTTTATCATTGTTTTTATTCTCTGTGTTGATCACAGATTTATAATTAATAAAATTGGCTTTAATACTTATTTTATAATTATACACTTCTCTCTGAGGTGGTTCTGCTATGTTTATCCTGTTTGATAATATATTTTTTTGACTGAGCGAGCCTTTGGCAAACTCTGGTGTGTTTGTTTGAAGTTCAGAGTGGACAGAAACCAAGGTTTGAACAATTTTTCAACAAGCTCATGTATTCTAGCATGGGTTGGAATCAAATATGGAAATGCTATTAACTTTTTGAAGTCATCAGAAAATGTTATAGTGCCATTAGGTTTATGGACTACTGCAATGTGGATATTCCCCACACTCACTCTGTCATTCAGTAAGGACTCCCAAGAATAAGCATTTTCTGTACTTCCTCCTTAATTGCTTAGCACTGGGACTAGGGTATCTGATATAAGTTTGAATTTAGTTCCTGCATCAAACCTGCACTGACACTGTGAACTTCCACAGACCCAATGTGGACTAACAGTGTGAACTTCCCTGTACCAAACCTGCACTAATACTGTGAAATTCCACAGACCCAACCTGCACTGACACTGTAAACTTCCACAGACCCAACCTGCACTGACACTGTGAACTTCCCCAGACCCGATGTGCACTGATACTGTGAACTTCCCCAGACCCGATGGGCAGTGGCACTGTGAACTTCCCCAGACCCAATGTGCACTGACAGTGTGAACTTTCTTGGATCCTATTTGCAGTTACACTAAGAACCATAAAATTCCCAAGACCCAACATGCATCGACACTGTGAACATTCCAAGACCCAACATGCATTGAGACCATGAAACTCCCAAGACTGAACATGTACTAACAGTGTGAACTTCCCCACACAAACCTGCTCTGACATTGTGAACTTTCACAGATCCAACATGCACTGATACAGTGAACTTCCACAGATGTAATGTGCACTGACACTGTGAACTTCCACAGAGTTAGTGTGCACGAACACTGGCAACTTCCCCACACCAAATATGTACTGAAACTGTGAACTTCCCCACACCAAACCTACACTCTCACTGTGATCCTCTCCACACTGAATCATCACTGACACTGTGAACTTCATACCAAACCACCAAATCTGCACTGAGACTGTGAACTTCTCCACACCAAACCATCACTGAGACTGTCTCAATGTGGTGCTGGGTTAGTTTAGTTCTGTCATATAATTCTAAACATTGGTCATGTTCCTAAGTACAAATTCTTTGGTTATCTGTTTGTGGGCCACTGACATTGTGTTACCTATTTTAATTTCATGACATGCTGTGAGGGCTTCAATCTTTTGAGCAAATAGATTTATTACAGAAACTTCAGTTTTAATCTAAGATTTTAAAGCATTTAAGTTGTGCATCTTCTCTGGTTTCCTCTTGTCACTTGACTCACTTTGCAATTAACTTCCCTTCTTTCTTTTTCACTTCAAAAAAGCCTTAACACTTGGCAAAAATAAAAGTGGTTTCTGCAGGGGTACTAATAGAAATACTTTGTTCCTACTTTGAACTGTCCCAGGTATGCACTTTTATGGCTAAGTTCCCAGATGAGCTTCCTATGATCTCACCATATGCTACCTTGACTATAAGCATTATAGTTTTTGCCTGTCCTGCAGTTTTGCAAACTTCTTCCATCAGACTATTGAAAGGAGTGATTTCCTCTTCCCAAGTTGCTTTTGCTGTTTCTGATGAGCTTTGGGGTGTCTGCCATGCAATAGTTCAAACAGTATGAAGCCAGTTATAGCATGGGGTACTTATCCTGCAGCAAACAGAAGATAAGGAAGCAGCTGGTCCCAGTAAAATCTGTCTTTTCTGCAGCTTTCCAAAGCATACCCCTGGATTCTGTATACCTTGCACGGCATGCAGGATTAGTGCAGGAGCTCTAGCAGGCAATACGTCTGCCATGCGATCCAGGAACAGCCTGCAGGGGCGTGCATGAACGCTCCTGCACTAGTCCTGTATGGACTAAGCCCTTGTATGCAAATCACCCCATTTGCAGGAAAAATCCATGCAAATGAGGTGAATTTGTGATCCAGGACGCTTGCAACCGGCCGTGCAGGACTAGTGCAATCTGCAGAAATGTACTCTGTTAGTAACCGAGTACATTTCTGCAAAATTCAAAACAGAGCTGTGACAGCTCCAAATAAAGGCTGCATATCAGTCAGGAAGCATGCCAATGGCCAAGTATAAGGTCATTGGCATTGCAAACAGCCTAAATATTTAAAAAATCAACTTTTATATTTTTTTTTAGCTGAGCTCGGCTGTTTAAGAGTAGGGCAGTGGTGCGCAAACAGGATCGGGGGGAAAATAATAAAATAAACCTAAAATAAGCATTCCAACTAAAATCACTATTCTGTCATGCAAGTCAATGGCAGGCAGAAGACAACATGGCCGGTGAGTAGTGGTTGCTAAGGGGGGAGGCTCGGTGTGAGAGATGTAACTATGCATTAGCAGGCAGTCCTATCAAATGAGAGGAATGATAGTGAATCCCAGTTTTCCCCAGCATGCTAGTCAGGTCCCAACAGTGTAAGAGTAGGAATAGCTTGGTGCAAGCCTAGGAGTTAGCTGAAATCATAGGGGTGTGTGTCAGGCATACTGTAAGTGGATTGGAGCCCTGTGGCTCGGGTTTGCTCCCAGCTTAGCACAGCTAAGCAAGGGGATGTGTCTAAACCTAGCACTCTTAACATTGCCTAAGCAGGTGTGCGCACTGTGCACTGGGTTTTAAAGGAAGAAAAAAAAGGTTAAACCAGGAAATAGCAGCACTGTGCACATTTGAGCACTCTGCACGGCGCACCCATGGGCTTAAACAGGAAGGCAATGAGAAGGAAAAACAGCAGGAGGAAGGTAATCAAGGTGAACTAGCATAGCTGGCAGGTGAAATGTATCATAATCAGGCAATTACACATGTAGCAGACCAGCCCAGCCCAGAACACTACAATAAACTATGCAAACACCTTCCCCTCTGGTTTTTCCCACAAACTCTACACCACTGGTGTACACAAGCTGGGAACTTTTACTCAAAGCAACAAAATGATAGGGGCTGCAATAGTTATCCTACAACTTGTGGAAGAGGCTGAGGGTGGTGAGGATGTAAATGCTGTTGACCAACCCACAGCGAGGAAATGGAAAAGAGTGTACAGACCCAGGGTAACCTACCAGGGGCTACATGAGCTGGAGATAGTGGAATGCTATAGGGTGGATGGGGACCTCCTACAGCAAATTGTTGAGCTGTGCCGGCCATGCCTCACACACAGAACTAACAGAGGGGAACCCATCCCAGTGGATACCAAGGTATGTGTTGGCCTAAGAATACTAGCTACAGGTACCTTCCAAAGGCCAACTGGGGATATGATGGAGATCTCACAGACATCATCATCCAGGGTACTCCATCAGTTCTTGGATGCCATGTCAGCACATGTCGGTGAGCACGTATATTTCCCCAACACCCGTGAGACATTGGTCAGCAATATGCGTCTCTTCCACCAAACAGCAGAATACCCTGAGGTAGTGGGTGCTATAGACTGCAAGCACATATGCATCAAAGCACCACCCGGTGAGCGGGGTAGGGTCTATATCAACCACAAGGGCTTCACCTCCATCAACTGCCAGGTCATGTGCGATGCCCAGGGCATAATAATGAATGTGTGTGCTGGCTGCCCTGGAAGTTATCACAATTCCCTCATCTGGCATCTGATGAAGCTGTACCAGAGATTTGCCAATGGAGACATCCCTCACGGTCACCTAGTGGGGGAAGCTGAATATGCACTGGAGCCATGGCTGATGACACCCATCAGAAATGCGCACACACCCGAACAAGAACTCCATAATGAGGCACACGCACAGAACAGAATTATAATAGAGTACGTGTTGGGATGTTCAAGTCACAGTTTCAGTGCCTGGACACATCTGGTGGATCCTTGCAATACTCACTAGCTACATGTACCCAAATTGTCCTTGTATGTGCCATGCTACACAATATGATCCTGTGAAAACAGCTGCAGCAGGAACAGCATGGGGCAGAGCCACACAGCCCCCCACCATTCCCAAGGCCTGCACAGGCACAGAGTGACTTGGAGGAGGAACAACCTGAGCCTGCCCCTGTAGGCAGAAGGAGGCGTGTCCAGTATGCCCTGGCCTTGGCAAAGAGGCAATGCATAGCACATACACTGACACAGGAGGGACCCAGGGAATAACACCTCTCTCTGACTCTCACATACAGTAAAAGGGATGGCAAAAATTACACTACCTGTGCTCAACCATGTGTAGGGAGTGTACTATGGGCATCCAACATAGGCAGCCCTGCAGCACCACCCTCAATAATGGGAAACCCACAAGGTAAATGACTCACACATGCCAGTCAGGTGGGTCCACATACCCAACAACAGTCTCAGCTAGCAGGACAGGTGTAGACAATCCCAAATAGAGCCTGTGCTATGGCCTCTGAATGATGCCTATGGGTAACCTCCCCCCTAGGCCTACACAGACAGACTACATCAGGTCAGGTAGTGGGATGTCAGTTCTGAAGGGTAGGAAGTCAGACACTAATATGCAGGGCAACCAAAGCTAAGACCTGTAGTGCACTGATATGCCTCTAGTCAGAATGATAGGTTAGAATACAGAATGAAATGGAGTGCCTGACATACCAGTATAGTCATAGCAAATGTGTGCATGTGCCAGGTGTGCCCCCCCATCCTATGTAGATATGTAGAAACAGTAAGGTGTGCCCCCCAGTCCTGTGTAGAAATGTAGTAACAGTCAGGTGTGCCCCCCCAATCCTGCGTAGAAATGTAGTAACAGGCAACTGTGCCCCCCCAATCCTGTGTAGAAATGTAGTAACAGTCAGGTGTGCCCCCCAGTCCTGTGTAGAAATGTAGAAACCGTCAGGTGTGCCCCCCACTCCTATGTAGACATGTAGAAACAGTCAGGTGTGCCCCTCCCCCAAACCAGCATAGAAATGTAGTAACGGTCAGGTGTGCCCCCCCAATCCTGTGAAGAAATGCAGAAATAGGCAGGTGTGCCCCCAATCCTGTGTAGTAATATAGAAACAGTCAGGTCTGTCCCCCCACAATCCTATGTAGAAATGTAGGAACAGCCAGGTGTACCCCTTCCCCAACCCAGCATAGAAATGTAGTAACAGTCAGGTGTGCCCCCCTCCCACAATCCTGTGTAGGAATGTAGAAACAATCAGATGTGCTCCCCACAACCCTATGTAGAAATGTAGTAACAGTCCGGTGTGCCCCCCAAACCTATTTAGAAATGAGGTAATGGTCTGGTGTGCCCCCACCCAATCCGATGTACACACGTCATAACAGTCAGGTGTGCCCCCCACAACCCTATGTAGAAATGTAGTAACATGAATGTGTATGTACAATACCAGTGGAGCACCAATGCACAGAGGTGGCCAAGGTAGCAGGATAGGTTGTAGCATCTGCACAATATGCAGGTATGTGTGTGCTAGGTCGGTGTGTGTTTCATATTGTGTGAGAGTGGTCAGTATGTATGCATGTTTAGGTAAGACCTGGTGGCCATTGCCCACTACTGCTGATGCTAGGGACTAGTCCTCACAACAGCAGTGCCAAACACAATACCCACCAGTATAACACAAGCTAGCAGTAAGCCATCATAAATGTATGGTGGTAATATGTGTCACCATCTGAAAGACTGACAAGGCATGGCTGTTGGGCTAGATATACAGGCAGTACACAGGGGAAAGTACCCCACACATACAGTACATATTGTGTTACTGTGAAATTGACACACCCTTGGAATAGTACATACAGGTATGCATCACATTATCTGGTCCTGTAGTAGGAGATACCAGTGTTGTCTGCCCAAACACTCGCAGATCACAAAGGAGGTAGGACTGATGTATTGGGAACCAGCTGATGTACCTGCACATGCAAGCATAACTGGAATGCCCAATGTATATCTGTGTGTCAGATGCAAGTAGTGTCCATAGTACACATGCACCAAGCTCACGCAAACACCGCCCACAGGTACCTCTCTGGTTATACCCCTGCTGCGGGGAATGGGTACAATATGACCCCACCTGTATATGGCAATAGCGATAGAATGCAGCATGCAGTGCAGGTGTCCCATGCAAGTGTGTCGCTAGCTATAGGTAGCACCCTGCCAGCATACACACCACCTGATCAAGACTGATAGAAGGTATTGGCATGAACACCTAGCACACCTACCCTGTCACCCCAAGGAATATACTGTATGGTGGTCTGAGACTGTAGGACTGACAGAATGCAACGGCCTGCCACATCTGACCCACATCAACACCTAATGGCCCACAGGCCTCTGACAAGGGCCTGTGTCTCACATGAACTGCCAATTCATGTTAATTCATGGGCACCCAAAAAACAACACAACACACTCCACATAAGCCATATGCAAGGCCATGTGGATAAACCACAGTAACATGTCCACCATGTCCCACTGCATGAGCTATGGATCAACACCAACATACAGCTGTGATGGGGTGATAAGCATAGAGAAAGTATCAGAGAATGTATGCATAATGCAGGAAAGAGGATAGAATAACAGAGAGGGGGTGGGAGCGTGGGCAGCATGGAACGAACGTGCAAGGTCTGACACAAAGCTTTGTGCATGCACTATCCCTGGCTGTAAAACACATAAATGGGTGGCTACATACCTGCCTGAACACCACAATAGGGGTAATGTCCTGACTCATGGCCCCTGCCTCTGGGTAACCTGTGCGAATCTGTACAGCTGTGAGGTATTGCCATAACAATATAAGGCCATACTGACATGCTGATGGATGTGCAAGTATTGGGTCCTCTGCCAGGACTGCACCAAGGTGCTGAACCGGATATACAGACCCAGCTGCAAGTGTCTGCAGCTCCCCCACCAAGATGCCATAACCTACCATGAATATGTAGGCATCTGCCCACAATACTACACACAGCTGCAGTCACCCTTGTCCCCCAAGACATCACTGTGAGCAGGAATGTCCACCTGACAGTACATGAGGACAGAAAACATCACAGTGAATAACAGTACACATGTCTGAATATCTCTGCTAACAGCAGTACCATGTAGCTGAAGCAGCACAGACACAATCACCTACAGTACACACTATCCCCTGCACACTGTGTCCCCATATTGCCAAATGATTGATGGATACCCTGCAGAAACAGCTTGCTACCTGTAGGTGTGCAACACAAAGGTCTGCACTGGAGTAGAAACTACCTGGAATCAATCCACAGATACAAAACAGAATGCCATACTGGGCATGCTCACACACTTAGAGAAATGAAGGCAATGTCAGACAACAGCATACTGAAAGGTCATACTATCATGCTCACATACTTAAACAAATGAAGCCCATGTCTGCAAACAACAGTGAACCAGACATATCTGGCAGTTGCAGATGTTAGTGCAGGCACTCCTCGGTATGCACCACTCATGCTTTGCACATACAGTGGATAGGAATACAGACATATATCCAAGGACAACACACTATAATAAGCCAAAAGTAGATGTAAATGGATGTGTGGAAGAGAGTGACTGTGACAAGGAGCCATCAATTATAAGGCCTGCCGCACCCATGACACACAGCCAAATGGCTACAACCACATGAGGTTCAGATGTCACTCACTGTATATACAAGCCACCGGTATCTATTAGCATTACAGACTATGGGGTGCAAGTGCTAGCTGTGCAACATGACTGTACAGGGAAGTAGTCATCCCACAGCTGTATACCCGTATCTGTGGAATATAACCCTGTGTGTGCCTGCATGTGGTGTGTCAACCTCTAGATGAATGGGTTATGGCCCATGCAAACACACTGCCCTCCCCATAGCCCTACTATGACAAGGCTGCTAAGGTCATACACTTTGAAATACACCTTTGGGAATGTTGTAGCCCAGTAATCTCTGTGGCGTGTCCTGTAACTGTGTACTGCTGTAGTGTGAGAAATTAGGTAGTTAGGACTTCTAATCTCAGACATGGCAACTGTGTGTGTGTGTGTGTGTGTGTGTGTGTGTGTCTGTCACTGTCTGTGTAGAGAGCAATACTTTTTAGGCTAGTCACAGTCACTACAATTCAAATGCCCTACTTTGGCTAGGCTACTGATGTCATCCATTGTGAGATACACCTTTTGGAAAGCTGTAGTCCAGTAATCTCTGTGGCGCATCCTATAACTGTGTACTGCTGCAATGTGGAAAACTAGCTAAGTAAGTGTTCTAACCCCAGACATAGCAACTGTGTGTGTGTCTGCATAGAGAGCAATGCTTTTTAGGCTATTCACACTCACTGCAATTCGAATGCCCTACTTTGGCAAGGCTGCTGTCATCCACCTTGAAATACACCTTTGGGAAAGGCATAGCCCAGTAATCTCCATGGCACGTCCTATAACTGTGTACTGCTGTAGTGTGATAAACTAGTTAAGTAGGAGTTCTAATCTCAAACATGGCAACTGTGTGTGTGTCTGTCTGTGTAGAGAGCAATGCTTTTTAGGTTAGTCACAGTCACTACAGTTCAAATGCCCTACTTTGACAGACTGCTGATGTCATCCACTGTGAAATACACCTTTCAGAATGCTGTAGCCCAGTAATCTTCGTGCTGCGTACTGCTGTAGTGTGATAAACTAGCTAGGTAGGTGTTCTAATCCCAGAAATGGCAACTGTGTGCATGTTTGTCTCTGTCTGTGTAGAGAGCAATGCTTTTTAGGCTAGTCACACTCCCTACAATTTAAATGCCCTACTTTGGCAAGGCTGCTGATGTCATCTGCCTTGAAATACACCTTTGGGAAAGGGGTAGCCCAGTAATCTCCATGGTACATCCTATCACTGCATACTGCTGTAATGTGATAAAGTAGTTAGGTAGGTGTTCTAATCCCAGAAATGGCAACTGTATGTGTGTGTGTGTCTCTGTCTGTGTAAAGAGCAATACCTTTTAGGCTAGTCACACTCAGTACAGTTCAAATGCCCTACTTTGGCAATCCTGCTGATGCCATTCACTGTGAAATACACCTTTGTGGAAGAGGTACTCCAGCAATCACTATGGTGTGTCCTATAATAGCATCATGCTGTAGTGTGATATAGAAGTCTGGTAGGGGTTCTATTCCCACACATGGCAGTTGTGGATGTTTTGTGTAGGGAGCAATGCATTTTAGGCTAGTCACGCTCAGTACAATTCAAATGCCCTGCTTTGGCAATCCTGCTGATGTCATTCACTGTGAAATACACCTTTGGGGAATGGTCACTACAGCAATCCCCATGGTGCACCCTATAACAACATCATACTGTAGTGTGATATAGAAGTCTGGTAGGAGTTCTATTCCCACACATGGCAGTTATGGATGTTTTGTGTGTGTCTGTATAGGGAGCAATGCATTTTAGGCTAGTCACACTCAGTACAATTCAATTGCCCTACTTTGGCAATCCTGCTGATGTCATTCACTGTGAAATACACCTTTGGAGGAAGCATCCTTCAGTAATATCTGTGGCGTGTCCTATAACTGTGTACTGCTGTAATGTAATATACTAGTTAGGTAGGAGTTCTAATCCCAGACATGAAAGGTGTGTATGTGTTTGTCATTCATATCCTGTGTGGAGGTTGTTGTGAGTGTGTAACAACTGGACTCAATGTGGAGTGGTTTTGCAAACTTCTTATATGGTGGCCCTAGTATATATCACAATGTCCACCATACAGGATAACAGATGTGAAATAGCCGAGTGGCTGGGGTGCAAATCCATACCCCTACATGTGACATCAATGCCAGCTGAACTACATTAGCAACCCTTGTATTACCCAGGGAACACTCTCAGCCCATGTCTCATACACACACACACACACACACACACACACACACACGCACGCACACACACACACACACACACACACACACACACACACACACACACACAGGCTGTGTTGGTAGTACCCTGCATAATGCCCACTGTGTGTGATTGCAGTGGGCTACAGAGGGCATGGCACCCTGTCCATCAGTCCAATAGGCATGTAGATGCCAACAGTGCACCTCCCCCCTGTTCCCCACTGGACACCTGCAACACCTGTGGTGCCAGCAAATGTGACCCACAAAGGACATACCATGCCTGAAACACAAAACCTGTATGGACAGACGCCAGTGACACCAGGGAATACTGGTATCATGCTATCAATGTAGGTGCAGGGTCAACCTGCTGTCCATTAACTGCTCCCGCCACATGAGGCCAGGACTGGCACATCTGATGATAACATTCTGTGTACACAACATGGTCCAGATACCCCAGGTACAGTACCACATGTCACTGTAAATCCATGTTGGAGGTGTGCACATTCCTAACACTGTTCATGTCATGGACTAAGGAACACATACATGGCAAGCAATGCACAGCATTGGCCACACCCAATAGTCACCCAGGTGACTGGATGGTGAATACAATACCCACCTGTGTGGGCAGATCCCGACACTACACCCCTGAGCCACAATGCAGACCATTGTCATGTGGCCTGATGCCAAGGTATACCCATTACCTAGCCTTGTATAGCAATCTGGCACTGTCAACCACTACACACCCATGACGTAATGCACACATGAATGTCAGTACTGGCACCCGTGTCTGTGTGTGTGTTGTATGATGCATATGACCACATTCATACTCACTACAACCCCCATTGGCATACTGAAGCATGCTGTCTGATGTCAGATACCTCCACATACCCTTTGCTCATATAACCTCTGTATGACCCCTGTGGTGCATGTGATACCTGCACAGTACTGTGTTGTGGCAATCCCACTAGTGATGAGTTGTATTCCTGGCCCTGCCAAGTGTGTCAATGTATGTGGGTCCCTGTGAGAGTGTGGCTGTGTTGACGCTGACACCTTTTCATGCAGACAGGCATGTGTACTACACCTACCATGTAGCTACCATATGCCTGTTGCAGATGTCACTCACCATCACATATGCGTTCTGAGGGCTCTTCAACATGTAACCTATGTGGTGCATCCAATAACTGCATGGACATATGATCATAATACATAGTCATCAGGGGTTTGATACCCTGTACTGGTAGGTGTGTGACACAAATATGCTTAAGGTTTACTCTCCCACCTCTCCCTGATTTTTCATTGCCTCTGTCTGCCCCTCTCACTCCCTCTCTGGTGGATGTGGAGACTTACACCTGCTTTGCTTAGGCAGCAGCATGTGTATTTGAAGTGATGCTTATGATCAGCTGATGGCCCCTGCACGAATTGCAGCCCTCCTCTAGCTGATTACATGTGGAGCAGCTGTGGTAACATTCCCATAGCCAATTGCATGGAAACACACTCCAATATCTAGGAACATCTTGTTGGTGTTGAGTCTTTCATTCACTGTGAGCAGAAACTCAGCATCTCAGATGGCTTGTGGATTTACCTCTAACAACATACACTGTGGAAACAGGCCAAAACACAGGAGGGGGATGTGCCAGACCTGACTACAGACTGTAACTGCTGCTATAGTGCATTTGGAGTAATGTTGGTTTAACAGGGTGTGTGTGGATATGGCTGTCCTACATGTTTTAATACCTGCCATGTCAGTTCTATGTTTATGAGGGAACCCCCATCTGTAGGGTCATCTGCAGACTGGGCAGTGTGTGGTGTCTTTTGTTCCATGTGTTACCCACAGAGCACCTATCTGTGAACTGCAGAATGTAGTGTGAGGATTGCAGTCTGTAGATGGTGACAACTGTGAGAGTTATTGACTTCATATCCCTCATAGGATGTATGTTGTAACAAACCCTGTTACAACAGTAAATGTATGCGGTTATCACAGTAACATGTCAATATTAGCCCTATGTATGTGCCTCTAGCCACAACCCTGTCAACCTTTGTACATATGTCATGCAGTAAGGGGTGCATATCTGCTCTTCACCATAATTAGTAACATCATATCTGATAACAAGCCAGTGAGATATCAGACTGCTACACATGTTATGTATAGTAGGGGTTATATTTGATGACATAACCTGGACATTCTGTGGTTGTGTGTATAGTACTGAGGTCTGTGTACTTATGGTGATTGCCGACAGTGTGTGTATTGTTAATATGTACCTTGGCCTGTGTACAGACTATGGTAGATGTCATTGTTCTTGGTCCTGTTCTATCTGATGTTACATGCTGCTCCACTGCATGTTACCCTATCTGCTTACATGTTTGTAGGGCCATACACGCACATGTCCCATACCACAGACATGCATCGGACCACGCGGTGTAGCGGCACAGTATATGTAGGGTTAGTGTGTGAGTGGCACATATAAGGTTGGTGTTGAACAGATAGTCTATTTACTGTAATATTATGCTAGCTTAACATATGTGGCTGTAGCTGTGTTCACATTGGTTGTGGTTATGCACTTTCACACAGGTGTATGTAACCCTGTGCTGTGGCATGCCTGTAGAGCCTGCTATATATGCAGGTACATGTGCACTCCCCCATAGGAAATGTAGGCCAGTGCTGAGCCAGTCTGCCTGTACCCTGCACAGTGCTTTGTTACATGCTTAGCAGCTTAGTGTACTTATCCAGTGAGATGTGATGTCCAGATACTTGCCAGATGTACTGCTGCTGGGCCATCATACCAGTCATGTATGTCAGACAGAGCAGTGGGACACTATACAGATGTATATCAATATCTAGTGGGTAGTATGTGGCCATGACACCTCTGTACCAGCAGATATTATGTGGCAGGACAGACAGGGGTGTGTGAATGCATAACCTATGGGGGGCAAGTATACCAGTAGTCACGTGTTATACCCATCTACATCGCTGTTAACATCCACATTGTCAGGATTGGTCCACATGTCTTGCACTAAGGGGTTATGTGTATACCTCTGGACTGTCCAGAGTGTGCAAGACTGTCCACATATATTGGCCAATATCTCTGCTGTTGTCCACAAGAGCATTATGTGCTAGCAGTGGTACTGTACTATGATGTCCTTAGGATGTCTGTCAGTAGCCAATGGCGCACATGTTAAAAGCAGATGTGACCTCCCACACACACACACCATGTCTGTGAAGACAATCCCTATTACAGTAGCAATAGTCTACAAATATACCTGCTATACACATCTGACATCCCCATGCACTACGGAGTTGGGACTATAGGGGCTGAGGTAGGGCTACACTCCATGTTCAGCACATATGGTGTAAATATATGTATATATAATTATCCATATATCTGTATAGATATATATACACATATACATATCGACATATATAGGTGGATATGTATATGTACATATATATATATATACATATAAACACCCAGATATATACATATATAGAGCAATATATGTCTACACATATACAGATAGAGATATATATGCACATATAGTTATAGATATCTACATATATACCAACATAACTAGGCATATCTGTACACATAGGATGTGCATACATATATAGCTATATAGCCATATAGCTATATATACATATACATATATCTATATATATATATATATATATATATATATATATATATATATATATATATATATCTGCATATATGTGTCTGTGTATATGTACCCTAGGGATGTTGATAGCTTCCACATTATACATTTCCTATGGGAGCCAGACTGTACTGCATGATATGTTACCAATACCAGCCTGACATCATACAGGTGGGATGTAGTACTGTTAACATCTTGTGCCCATGTCATGTCAGGTCCTGGTTATGGGATCTGCAACACTTGGTAGTGTATTGCAGTGAGGACAGGTTTGGCTGTGGGGGGTATACCTATTCGTACAAGACGTATATTGTTTGGGGCCTCTCAACCCCATTAACGGTGCATGTATCTACAGATGTATGTCTGTATATACCTGTATAGATACATATATCTGCTTACATAAATATAACTATGTCCGTATATCTGCTTACATATATATAACTTGCTGTATATATTTTGACATATAGATGTAGACATATATATCTATAGATATAGGCATTTGCATGTATACTATATATTTATATATATATATATATTTATATATATATATATATATATATATATATATATATATATATATATATATATATCTACATATATAGATATCTTGTATCTGTTTAGATATTAATATATTTACACACACACATACATCTACATGTTGGAATACATTATCTGTACTGTTGAATGACTGGGCTGTATGATATGTTTGTGAATACATCAGGGTTATGTAGATCTGACGTGGCTTAGTGGAAAATCACCTTGTCCATGATGTGCATGGTCCTGGGTTTCAGCCTTGCAGAGGTTGTTTTTTTGTTGCTGGGCAGAACAAGGGTCATTGGATACAGAGTGGTTAAGGCACTTTTGAGCAGCTGTAAGCAGGTTTGCATGGGTTTGTGCAGAGGTAAGCAGTGCTAACTTCTGGTTACAGTTTCTTATACTCAGTTAGCTTCTAAATTGCTTAACCAGTGTAGGCATTGCTTACCTCTGCATAAACAGGCTTCAACCCGCTTACTTCTGCTTAAAAGTGCTTACTCTCACTTACCCCTGCCCTAATTTCTTTAAAAGAAAAGAAAAAATGGGTTGATAGGAAAGTGGTGAAAAAAGGGGCACAAAGAGGGTAAGACAGTAGGGAAACTAGCCAGGGATGTGCAGGAAGGGTGTAGGGAAGGTCCATAGCTGCCCATTCCTTCTACAGCAACAGCTGTGCATATACACTGAATTTGGAGGTAGATTTGGGCACTCAAACCCCTGGGAGGGGGTGAGGACAACAATAATAAGTTGTGATGCCAATTAGACTGGATTACATGTGTCCAGTGGAAACATGTGCAAAATGGACAGCTATGTATGGGGCGAGATTTTTTCGTGGGAACAGTTTGCCCTTTTATTTTTTTTTTCAGGTGAGAGTGGATTATTGGGGATGGGTAGTAGGTATATTTGGGGAGGTAGATTGGGTAGGTTAAGAGACAAGACATACAAGACGCATACAGGTGTGGTATATGACACATGTAGGGGGTAAACACCTTGATGGGGAGGGGTGTTGGGAAATCAGAAGTCCACGAGCCCCCTAGTGGAAACAGTGGGACTGAGGTCCCCAACCATGGGCAGTCACCACTGCACCTTCACAGCCCAGATGGTAGCTGTGCTGGGGGCTAAGTTGCAGAGCCAGACTGACGCTTTAGTTGTGACATGTGGCCCTTGAGCTGGAGTAGAAGATCACCAAGCTCCTGGTTTATATCTCTACACACCACGACCCCGGCCTGGTTGATGGGTGACAGGTGCCTGTCCGCATCCTCTCCCGGAGGGGGGGTGAGCCCCATCCCCTGAGGTGGTTCCACCCGAAGGTGGTGCAGGACCAACGGACAGGGAGGTCCCGGGTTGGGCCCTAGACATGCTGGTTCCCAGTGCCATGGGCAGCTGAGGTTGGACAGGTCGGTCTACTGGGACCGACCTTCCCAAGCATGCTATATTGTTTAGATTTCATCATCATATATGGGTTAGTAATAGTCAACACATTCCAGGGTTAGGTATAACAGCATGCATAGATATTCCCATTGACCCAGACACCAAATACAGAACAGTTGCATAGCAAACAGAACACATGCATATATGGGACCACAGTGGTAATAAGAACAGTATGCAGGTACAGTGATGGCACCATGCCACCAATGTTGGAATAAATATAGCACATGCATGGGAACCATTTGAAATATTTATCAAACAGCTGGATATTATCAGAACATAGGTGCCATTACATACCAGTTGGGGTGGGTATGTTGATTATTGTTGCAGATATGGTGGGGGGGGAGAAATATGTCAGTTACCAACTAGTATATTCCTGTAGTCCACATTACTTTCCTAGTCAGTGCTATGTGTACCTTACAAGTCTTGCTACACTACCCTATAGCCTTACTTTGGACAGTGATATGGCTGTTGTCATCGCTACACATGCACTGGTTTTACCTGCAGTATACACCTCTTACCTGGTATACCTGTGGAGGGAATGTTTGTTAACACCAACTAACTGTTTCTACACATACTCCCAGATTCCAGGTTGATGTTGTGCACATAGCTATCCAACTCTTTCTGCACAGACTCTGGCCATGTGTTGACCACATGCTGGTGTGCCGGGACATATCTAGAATATTGCCCTCTTCCACCTTTAGTGACCTGACACACACATATACATGATTTCCTACACAGTTATATTATGTAGCACAGTGTGGGTGACAGTGACCAGTGAAACTTTATTATTCAGAGAAACTGCAACACTCACAATTCCCTACAATACCAGAGTGAACAGTACCAGTACAGGTTATAATGGTCTTTATCTCTCAGCACAGTATTTGTATCCAATGTACCTGTGGGAGCAATGTTTTTTAGCACTACCTGACTGTTGCCACATAAATTTTCAGATTACACATTAGTATTATGCACATACATCTCACTCTGTTAATGTACACACTCTGGTCACAGCTTGACAACATGGGAGTGTAGAGAGGACATACTTGAAATATTACTCTCCTAACAGTTTCGGGGGGTTGCTACAGTGACAGGTTTGCTCTCATAGATGTTTGACAATCACTTGTATTCCCTGTTTGCTGGCTAAACATCTGGGATCATCCCACGGACTTACAAGGGAGACAGGGGACAGGCAGCAAATATGGTCCCATATACTGGACATTCTGGCCTCATCTGTACAGTTGTGGGGTATGATTCTGTATGCAGCCTACATCCACTCCCAGGATTCAGACCATGGCTGTGTCTGCTACAACTTCAACGCTGTCCATCACAGTTGTGTCTGCTATATAGATATTGCTGTATATCTCCTATCTGCTTTCTGTCTTATTAATCCCCTGTGCTTTTGCATTCTTACCTTGTATTACAACACTCATACAGATTTGGGAGACAGTTATATGTTGTAGGACAGTGTGGGCAACAGTGATGTGTAATACCTCATTATTCAGAGCAACTGCATCAGTCGCACTACCATACAATACCAATGTAAACAGTACCAGTACTGGGTATCATTCTTGTATAGCTGGGCACAGTGTTGGTATCTGACAGACTGTGGGAGGAATGTTATTAGCACTAACTGAATGTTCCATCATACAGTACCAGATTCCACATTACTATTATGCACATACATCTCACTCTGTTACTGTAGACACTCTGACCACAGCTTGACAAGTTGGGGTGTAAATGGGACATATGTGGCTTCTTAGTCTCATAAGGTATTGGGGAGTTGCTAGTGTGCCAGCTTTGTTCTCATATATGTGTATTAATCAGTTGTATTTCCTGTTTGCTGCCTATATGTCTGGGATCATCCCACTGATTTCTCTGGGGGACAGGTTGATAGGCAACAGATATGGGCCACTTTACTGGACATTCTGGACATATCTGTACAGTTGTGGGGTATGATTCTGTATGCCAGGTTCTACCACTGGCAGGGTTCGAACCATGGCTGTGTTTGCTAAAAAAATTAACAGTTCACATCTCAGTTGCATGTGCTATTTGTGTTTTTTGTCTATGTGTCTCTCGGTTGTACTAAATGGCCTCTAGGGATTACACCTGTCATTTACAGGCATTCCCACATATTCAATTTATGGTGCACAGTGTGGGTAACAGTGCTTAATACCACAGTACTATTACAAGATTGCTAATCTACATTACCATATGATACCAGATTATACACATGCAGTCCAGAAGTTTGACCTTTATTTTCAAGCTATTACACTTTTATTGGCATGCAAATTATATGAAACTCTTCCTGCCATATTCTCTAGTATATGCAGTAGTTGCCTTAAACAATATAGGTTTTATACAGGCAATTAATTTACTGCTACTTTTAGTTTTATTTCCTATGATAGTAAATGCATGAGTATTACTGACCTGCTTCGTGTCGCAACCTCGCCAGATGACTGACGTGGGCCTCCTGGTTCACGGTCTGCTCCATTGCAGCTGTGGGGGACATAAGAGGAATATTTAGCCATATCTATCCATGATATACCCGAGCTGGCAATTATTACACACATAGTGGGGTGATGCACATGATTGGAACATCTCCTGCTGCTCTAGCCTCTTGGTGCCACTCCTCCAAGATGTCCCCTTTACGCTGCTTCAGGTCGGCATAGTGGTGCCTGACCTGCTCACCAGTTCGGGGTATGCCAGTGGCACTGATGAGGTCATGGACGAGACAGTCCCAGGCCTCCGCCTTATATTGGGAGCCCTGGTACTGGTCCTGCAGCAGTCTCTGATCATGGTCTTTGACAAGAAGTCCTGCTATGACCTTGGACTCCTGGATGCACCAACATTGTGCTCGAAAGCGCACACCTTCTCCCCTTACTGCCATTGTGCCTGCTAGGGGAAGCTGCAACCAGTTATGAGATGTATTCCCACCTCTTGGGTTTAAGTAGGGCCAATTTCCCACACTTTTCCATGATTGGCTGGTTTTGAAAAGGCTAGGCTATGGGCAAACCTGCTTACCTAAAGTTGGCATTGCTTAAAGGGGTATACCAATGGGCAAATTGAGTTAGCTAGCCTACACATTGCTTACACCTATTAAGGTGGGCTGTGCAATGTTTAGCGTTGCTTAATTTTTAATTTGCATGCTATTTGCTTTTTGGCATTGATTTTTTATTCATTACATGTTATATATGTGTTTGGTATCCATGATTCATGTGTACATACACTGTATGGGGTCCTTGTGTTTCAATGGAGACTTCAAAACTCTATTACAATTACACCTGACTACTGGCCTTACTGCTGTACTCCCGTTCACATATTTATGTTATGTAGTGGGTTAAGGCACATATGTCTGTATACTGATTCCTTTCACAGGTTCAGTTTGGTTTTACTATGGTGAAGACTTGTTTGCTGATACCTCAATTGTCTGTACTTCTGTGATGACTTGGTGGTTAACTACTGTGACTATGGTGTATAGGGTCCTGGGTTTGAGAACTGCATGACTGTTTATTTTGTTGGTGGGCAGAGCAAGGGCCATTGGATACAGAGTGATTAAGGTACTTTTGAGCATTTGTAAGCGGGTTTGCGCAAGTTTGCGTGATGATAAGCACTGCTAACCTGCCGTTACATCTGCTTACAGAGGGTTAGCTTCAGAATTGCTTAACCAGTGCAGGCATTGGTTACTGCTGCACACACAGGCTTAAACTCTCTTACTAATGCTTAAATATGCTTGCTACTGCTTATTGGTGCTTAAACCTGCTTACTAGTGCTTTATTCATTATGACACTGACACCTCACATGTGCATTTACTGCAGTACTCCAGTTTATAAAAATATGTTATTTAGTGGGTTATGCAACATAACTATTACTCATAACGTGCTTTGGCATGGAAAATGGAATGTGCTGCAGTGGGACTCAAACCAGGAATGCCTGCTCATAAGGCAAATGCTCTGCCAACTACACTATTGCTATGCTGTTTCATTTGCATATATCTTCCTTGTTAACCTCCTCGGCCACTTGAGCTGCATTAACCATAGCTAAGCGATGGGCACACCTGCGCACCTACGGTTAGCTTTAATCGGATTTTAAACTAAAAAAGGGTTTGGTCATTTACTTTGTATTTGCTATTGCTGTTGTACATGTGGGGGAATGTTGCTGGGGATATGGGGACACCTATGAGTGGTCTCACTCATTTCATGCCCCTTTCTGCTGTTCTTCATTGCGGGGGCGTGTATATTCTGAGAGTTCTGCTCTCAGACATGCCCCCTGCACTCTTACACACTCCATGTAAGACTAGGAGCTCAGGCAGCGCGCCTCATTACTATGCATGGCACGCTGCCATCCTGCTCCTAAACGGCCACCTCCATGCACGACTAAGCTAGTCCTGCATGGAGGAATAGTAAATCTAGGGGATAGTCTTTAAAGTTTTATTAACATTCAACTAGCCCATGTATTTCCTCAGTGAGCAGATGTTCTTAACTTTCAATTTAATGAAATGGCAATGTTCATGCATCATCTAGACAAAAACTGATGCATTGGTCAGTAAGAATCTCTCAGGCAATTCCTACCTTTGAAACATTGTATCAGTTCTCTTACTCTAGACTTGAGTGTTCCCTCTCTTTCTCTCCCTGTAAGGGCACTGCTTCTGGAAACTTTGCTGCATAGTTAGTGATTACCATTACATACTGATAACTTGTATTTGACCTAGTTGGTGTATTGCAATGTGCCTAAATGGTATTTTTATTATACACAAAGGTATCAGAAGGTTTCTAAATCCTGGTTTAAGTGCTGTCCTCTGGCATGTCAAACTTGATGCACAGAAATTTTGTATTGACACCAGGCCAGTACATTCTAGCTGGATTACTACACTTATACACCCCCGATTACAACCTAAGACATTACTATGTACAAGTTTCATTACATGGTTTCTAAAGGACTTTGGAATTCATAGCTGCTTTAATATCTGTTCTTTTTCATGGGTTACCCTCTACAGCAAGTAATTTCTTAGCTCAAAGTACACATCTGAAGCTGGACTTTTCTGTTTATTCATCTCTCTTCCAATTTACTGTGTTGTCTTTGGCTGTACTTTGACATTGTATAATTTTGTGTGGAGCTTTCCTCCCCAGGCCTCTGCTGGAAAAGGTATTCTTGCCTAGTAGGACTTTCCAGGTCAATAAATGGAAATAAATAAATAATAAATACATATATTCTACGTCATCCTCCCAGATTCCATAAACATACTTTCAGGTGTGGATTAGCTAATAGGAGGTTGACTAGCATTAATATGCTTTGCAGGTATAACATTAGTGTTACTGAGTGAACAATACTTAGTTATCTATCCCTTTCTAGCACATTTACAACACATTACTTAATCTGGTAGTGCCTTCCATTTCTCTGCAGAGCCATATACACATCAAACTAAAGATTTAGTTTTTGGAGCATACAATTCAGTCTTAAGGCTTTCAGTATCTCTCTGCAGAAACAGCTATCTGTTCAGAAGATATAGGGCAACCCCGGGCTATCCACGTTCTTAAATTACTAAGGCATGCTCATTTAACTCTATCTTTAACCTGAATTTTAACAATTCTGCTTGCATCACTCACACCAGGGTCTAACCATGATTTAAGAATATGCGTTGCCTACCATTTGTGACTTTGCAGGTCTACCTGTACTGAATGTCCAGTTGTGGAATCAATACACCTGGGTCTTTGTGAAACAACAACCCTGGTAAATTTTTTTTACTTTAGTTCTGACAATCATGATCATTAGTGACTGTTAAGCCTGTGTAGTCCTTAAATGATTTAAAAATAAGATGAGCTATCATTCTTGCTCATTCGGTTAAGGTCACATTCTGCCCCTCTGTGTACCTGCCAAATGCTATCAATCAGACTTTACTTTGTCATCTGAAGCAAGGTTCTTCATAAGGGTACCAATCCTTAAAATTCTTAATTCAGGCATTGGCTGTCTCATCGCTATAGCTAGTTGTTGCTGAACTGTTGTGAGTTGTTATAAATTGACCAAATATCAGTCAGTGCTTCCTGATCTTTCCTTTAAGGACGCCCTAGCTTCAACAAGTCTTAGCAGCTGTGAATTAGTATGTTATAGGTTTTGGTTAGTATTTTGCAGATGTGGGTTAATAGCTGCAGTAGCAGCTGCACTATTTTATGTCACTTTGTTTAGATGCTCTTCAATGGTCATGGCAGACTTCACTAAGGCTTTAATTATTTCCTGCATTTTGGAGCTGGATATAGTAGTTGCAGCCCATTTAAAGGTGTCTGTGAAGTTGTAGAATTGCTCTAGCTTTCCTGTATAAGTAGGATAAATCCAATACAGTCAGGCTACAATTTCTTCTTCAGGAAAAAAGACTTCTGTTCAACATACTCAGTATGCCTTCTCCCCCCAGAATTTCCTCTTGGATTAAAGACAAGTTAATCTAACTCCATTACTGAGACGTAATCTTAATTTGCAGACAAGAACAGTTGTCACTTGGTAGTTTCAGTTACTGTTTCCTACACGTTTACTGTCATATATATCCCAGAATTAACAGTGGCATGCGTTTCTTCTTCCATGCTACCCATAGTGATCACCACCAGTCTAGGAGACACTATATTACAAAGCATTCCAGAAGGAACACTGTATATGAATTTATTACATTCTAGTAGAAATTATGTTAAATATGCACTTTCTGCATTGTGAATCATAGAAACAAAGGTTGCTGGCTACAGCATAACACACATAAAATAATAAAATGTTTTTGGTAGTGTACCTAGTACAATACTATCACCTGGAGTACAAGAGATTTTTTGAAAAGACACACAGATGAGTGCAACTAAACTGCACTGACAGTACACTCAACTAAATTACAAGAGATTTTGTGACAACACACAAAGGTAATACTTAAACTCTTAAGAAAGAATTAAGTTCATAGGTGAGTACTAGGCTAACTGCCCTGAAGGGCCACTTTAAGCCTAGCCAATAACTCAACGTTAGAATCAACCTTGTATCTAAAAAGGTGAAAACCTTAACCATTATGCCAGACACACTCACTAAAAAAAAAAGGAAAATTATGTGATATATTACCCTAAATGAATCCGTAATTAAAGAAACTAAATCTTTAAGGTTTTCCTTACTACTCATATGCAATTATAATAACATGGATAGCCAAAGGACACAGGTAATGAAAGCTGTATATAATGAGGAATAAACCTTTTATAGGCCTATAACATCCTTTTAGCATCCTTTCATTTAACACTTGTAGCTCCTTATTTCACATGGATATTATTTGGAGGAGGGCTGACTTACTTAAATAAGTAACCTTGCAAGTAATAGTAGGGAGCATAAGAAAGGGTAAGATGTATGTAATAAAATGACATGACAAAAAGATTGTTCATCTGGGATGGCCTGCAGTGGAGGTATTAATCACTTTTTGTCACTTGCTACTCATATTTCATATATGCATTTATACAATAGCTGGGTAACTACAGCAGAGCTAGTAAGGGAGACAGCTAGAAAGGTGCTTGGTATCACATCGGGACAGAGGAAGGACAACAAGGAGACATGGTGGTGGAATGAGGAAGTACAGAAGGGTATACAGGCAAGGAGGTTGGCAAAGAAGAAGTGGGATTGTCAGAGAGATGAAGAAAGTAGACAGGAGTATAAGGAGATGAGGTGCATGGCAAAGAGAGAGGTGGTGAAGGCTAAGGATAAGGCATATGAAGAGTTGTAAGAAAGGCTGGACACTAAGGAGGGAGAAAAGGACCTGTACCGATTGGCTAGACAGAGGGACCGAGCTAGGAAAGATGTGCAGCAGGTAAAGGTGATAAAGGATAATGAGGGAAACATAATCACAAGTGAAGGAGAGTGTGTTGAGGAGATGGAAAGAGTGCTTTCAGAGGTTGATGAATGAAGAGAATGAGAGGGAGAGAAGGTTGGATGATGTGCGGATAGTGAATCATGAAGTGCAATGGATTAGCAAGGAGGAAGTAAGGATAGCTATGAAGAGAATGAAGAATGGAAAGGCTGTTGGCCCAGATGACACACCTGTGGAAGAATGGAGGTGTTTAGGTGAAATGGCAGTGGAGTTTTTAACCAGATTGTTTAACAAAATCTTAGAAAGTGAGAGGTTGCCTGAGGAATGGAGAAAAAGTGTTTTGGTACCAATTTTTAAGAATAAGGGTAATGTGCAGAGCTGTAGTAACTACAGAGGGATTAAATTGATCAGTCACAGCATGAAGTTATGGGAAAGAGTAGTGGAAGCTAGGTTAAGAAGGGACATGATGATTAGTGAACAGCAGTATGATTTTATGCCGGGAAAGAGCACTATAGATGCGATGTTTGCTCTGAGAGTGTTGATGGAGAAGTACAGAGAATGTCAGAAGGAGTTGCATTGTGTTTTTGTAGACTTAGAGAAAGCATATGACAGGGTGCCTAGAGAGGAGTTGTGGTATTGTATGAGGAAGTCAGGAGTGTCAGAGAAGAATGTAAGAGTGGTACAGGATATGTACGAGGGTAGTGTGACAGTGGTGAGGTCTGCGGTGGGAGTGATGGATGCATTTAAGGTGGAGGTGTGGTTACATCAAGGATCAGCTCTGAGCCCTTTCTTATTTGCAATGGTGATGGACAGGTTGACAGACGAGATCAGACAGGAGTCCCCATGGACTATGATGTTTGCAGATGACATTGTGATCTGTAGTGAGAGTAGGAAACAGGTGTAGGAGACCTTGGAGAGATGGAGATAATCTCTAGAGAGAAGAGGAATGAAGGTCAGCAGGACTAAGACAGAATATATGTGTGTGAATGAGAGGGAGGATAGAAGAATGGTGAGGATGCAAGGAGTAGAGGTGGCGAAGGTGGATGAGTTTAAATACTTGGGGTCAATAGTTCAGAGTAACGGTGAGTGTGGAAGAGAGGTGAAGAAGAGAGTACAGGCAGGATGGAGTGGGTGGAGAAGAGTGTCAGGAGTGATTTGTGACAGACGAGTATCTGTAAGAGTGAAAGGGAAGGTCTACAAGAGGGTAGTGAGACCAGCTATGCTATATGGGTTGGAGACAGTGGCATTGACAAAAAGGCAGGAGTTTGAGTTGGATGTGGCAGAGTTAAAGATGTTAAGATTTGCACTGGGTGTGACAAGGGTGGACAGGATTAGGAATAAGTATATTAGAGGGTCAGCCCAGGTTGGAAGGATTGGAGACAAAGCCAGAGAGACAAGATTACGTTGGTTTGGACATGTGTTGAGG
This sequence comes from Protopterus annectens, assembly GCF_019279795.1. Classification (NCBI taxonomy): domain Eukaryota; kingdom Metazoa; phylum Chordata; order Ceratodontiformes; family Protopteridae; genus Protopterus; species Protopterus annectens. The sequence goes on from NC_056747.1 coordinate 1,135,039,593, forward strand.
AGGGATGCTGAGTATATTGGGAAAAAGATGCTAAGGATGAAGTTACCTGGTAAAAGGAAAAGAGGAAGGCCTAAGATAAGTTTTATGGATGTGGTGAGAGAGGACATGCAGGTGGTTAGTGTGACAGAGCAAGATGCAGACGACAGGAAGAAATGGAAACAGGTGATCCGCTGTGGCGACCCCTAATGGGAACAGCTGAAAGAAGATGATTTATACTTACATAACTGGGAGAGAAATATTTTTGAGGGACACGGAGTGAAATGCCATGGTGGAAAAACAACAACAAAAAAACATTGTTACTCTGAATGTAAACTACACTATACAGAAGATATTGCTAGTTGTTTGTCAGTAATTATAAAAAAATATACAATATTGGTATATGTATACTAATATTTCCAAAATCAGGTGACATGCAAATTATTGCATGGCATCAGGTAAAAGTATAAATGACATTGAAGAAAAATGTCACTGGTATTTGCACAATTAAATTTTATATCTGGAGAAATATTCAGTGTTATTTATATTGTTAATTATGCACATAAGCATAATCATCCAGTTATCTGAAAATATAACAATAAACCATATTCAGGAATTTCTTGCTGTCATGTGAAAGTTCAGATGCGGCTGGATAAAAGTGCTCCAATACTATATGACAAGGCTGTACAGTTTCAAAATATGAAAAGTTGCTTGGGAAACTTTAGATAAAAATGTATTTCTGGGCATGTGTGACATAATATGAAAACTGATGTAAAGACTACAAATACACTCTTATTATTTAAAATTAGATATGTTACCAATAATATTGCTGTTTATATCCTTAGAACAGCACTTAATGTTCAAAGGTTGATTTAGTTGATGCTTTTGATTTGATTTTTTTTCAAAAAGTGCTCTGAAATGTAATGCTGTATGTGGGCTGCTACAGGTATGACATTACAAAGATCAGAGGTGATAATGACTTAAACTATTATTGTAGTAGGATTACATTAATACTTCATGACAAGATGAGGGAACAATTTGTTCATAAATACTTTAAGATTTCATTACTAATGTAATTTGAATATAACAGACAAAAAGCATATAACTAGTAATAAAAGGTTGGTTGTTCGTTGCTGTTGGTGGTATAGTTTTTTTCTTTTTTTTTAAAAAAGCATATAACTAGGCTGTGGTTAGTAGCCACCAGTTTGGGTATGGTATGACAACAGTGCTCACTGGGTTTGTGTAAGGGTAAAAAATCTAATAAAAAGGTCCGAGAAACCACAACCGCAGCTACTAAATAATTATTTTTAATAAAAATGCACAAAATTATTATACAGGCACATGTAATAGTTTCTGGATGAAATTGAACAAACACATCTGATCGAAGGCTGTCATCCATGTAATTCCATGATGTCTGGACCAGGTGTTGATTGAGTTCACACTCTAACACCTGAAGATACATTACAATTATCTTATGTGGATGCTGGACGTGTACACAAAAACCTAGTTCTTTAAGTACTCTCCTTTCTGCCTTATTAACTTGATTCTTGTAGTTGATGTAGTTGGCATGTAAAGGCATAGGTGCAGTTTTCTTCTTCTCTCTAACTTATTGGAGATGGTAAAATACATTGACAACATCCCTCAGACGTCTAAGGGTTTCTTCAATTTTAGATGCCAAATGAACACAAGCCATTGCTGTAATCTCCATAACATGCTTTACAAAAGATTTTGAGTAATAGAACTGCTGGAATAAAACCTGGCTGGTTGCCATAGCCACCTGTGGGAGTTTGAGAAGAATCCCCACGGCTTGAGTGAACTCATAACCAATGATATGAAGATCTTTTTCTACCTCCAGATCGAGCCCGTCCACCATCGAAGCTATAAAATCTACCCGTTCTTCTGGAATCACGCAGTTTTTCAATGTGCTCTCTAAACTACATCAATAATTATCATTATTATTTAGTAGCTGCGGTTGTGGTTTCTCGGATCTTTTTTTTATTATTTTTTTATTTGTTTTTTCTGGTTTATTGGTTTTTAAGGGTAAAACTCTGCAAATTTTCCTGAGTGCAGTTTGTGCAGTTTTGCATTGCAAAGAAAGTTCAAAGTGACTATTGATCTCCTGGTCTTAGGGGTAAGATACCTGGCACACTAGTTTCTAACCTGAAGTTGTTTAAGGACATTATTCACTGCATGTTCTGTGTGGTAGCAGAAGGAATGTGTTGGATCCAGCAATACATCTAAGTATAAATAGGACTGCACCTGAGATACTTTTGCTTGAAAGGATTAAAGAGGTACATTGAGCAGAGTCCCTTCAGTCTTTTGACTGAACCAAGTCAGATTGAAGTTATTCTTGCTGAGCTGAAAATAAGTTTGTCATTTATAAGCAAGTAACAAAGATTATTACAGTGTGATTGAACTTTCTTTTGTGAAATATTTGTTCTTCTAGCAGTTTTAAGCAAAGCAATAATATCCAACTATAGAGCCAAATGGATGCTGGGGAAGCTATTTATTAAGAACAGAAAAAAGAATGATTCCCTGTACTAAATCTTGTGAGACTCCTGAAATGAATGTCTCAGTTTCTGAGGCTACTTTATCTGTCACCTGTTGTACTATTTTTTTCTTCACTCATTGCAAAGTGAAATATGCTGCCACTTCAGCTTTAAGTAGATGTGAAAAGCAACGGTATTTATTTCATAAACTGGCAAATATTCCATTACACAGACACACACAGTGCACAGAGACATGCACACACGCGCACACGTGCACACACGCACGCACACGCGCACGCGCGCACACACACACACACGCGCGCACAGTGCTCAGACAGACACACACAGTGCACAGGCACACACAGCACACACATCTATATCTTTCTGTCCATCTATTTATCTATCTAAATGGTTGTAACTCAGAAGGTAAAATAAACACTTGGTAGAAAAAGTTTTGTGAGTGTAAAAGGGAAAACCTTCACAGATGAGTGAATGCTGATTTGTCTGAATCATATACGTATGAATGCAGTTTTATATAGTGCAGCTAAGCAGGAGTATGCACATATGGATGCATTTAGTTTTATACAGTGTAGTTAAACAGGTGTGCACAGGAAAGTTAATGTCTGAATGAAAAGGTAGTGGTTGTGATGATGTGCAAGACTGTGTTATGGCAGTTGTGAATATGCAAGTGTTCATGGGATAGGATTAGGTAAACAAAGTGAGTCAATGTTGTCCATGCTTTGTGTTGTCTGTACTGTGTGTCCTTTTGTTTTGTGTAGTGGTATTGTTAGGGAAAGGGGTTTTAGTAAAGTAATGTGTAGGGTTCAAGTTAGGGTCACAGTTAGGGAAACCCCTCAGCTCACCATATTTGTGTGTGCTTACCTTATCCCTGCCATGCCCCCTAACTGTAACCTCTAATTTCCAATCTGTTACACATTATGTTACTAAAAATCCTTTTCTGATCAGTATCACTACCAATACAACACTTGATCCCAGTTTTGCCTCTGGGGTTTACTGATGAGGCTATAAGTGGGACAGTAATATTCAATGTTTGTGGTTCTCTCTTATAAGTCATTCAGTACTTTTATGATGCTTTCCTCTTTGTTCAACCATTTGTAATTTTCTCTTTTGAGTTTTTACCTTTCATGGTGTGTGTGTGTGTGTGTGTGTGTGTGTGTGTGTGTGTGTGCATTTGTGAGTATTTGTTTATTTGAATTATTCCATATAAAATCAGCAACTAAGATGCCCACCTTACATGCCTTGATTGCATATTAATGGAGAAAAGACAGAGTATGGTGGTATAGTAACGTTTTATTTTATATGCAGAGCAGAAATGTTTAGGGCAATGTTTTGGCATACTATTCTGCTGGCTTGTGCAAGTGAAAGCAGAAAATACTGGTTCAACAACAAGTGTTGTCTATGCAGATGACGTAAAATATTTAAAAGATTTTCCACTAAGATACCACAAGTAGGAAATGCTTTCCACTTCACTTTGAAATGCAGGTTCACAGCTAGGAGCTTGACAGTTCTATTGCTTGCCATCAGCATACTCAAAGTAGACTGGCATGGACACTGTCAGCGCATGCAAGTAAACTTTTTAGCATGATTAATGATGTATTACTTATGCACTGATTTGTGTGGACATTTCTTGGTAGTGCATCTGTGAATGTTCAAGAAAACAATTTTTTTTTATCCAGTGCAAAATGCTGTATGTTCTTCCCTGTGATCATAAACTGCAAATGAACACATTGAGCTTGGTTAAAATTAAATTATATTGTTTCCAGTGCTTCTGAGGGCACCATAGTTTACCTTTTTATCAAGAGCAAAATGCTGAAGTTTGCTTTCTAATAAACTTACTTTTCCATTTGAATCTTGCAATCTCAGTTTCATTTGTCTGCTAACACTTCTGAAAGTAATATATTTTTTAAGTTTTTATCAAGAGTAAAATGCTCTAGGTTTTAACCCAATGATCATACAATACAAAGCAAATCAAGTCATGTAAAATCTGCTTCATATTTTGCCAGCATTTCTGACAGTCCTTGGTAAATCAATTTAATTGACATCTTTATCAACAGCAAAATGCAGCATTGCTTCCACATGATCAGCTTTTTGTTTGAATTATTTAAGAGGAGGTTATCTTGTTTGTTAAGACATTTGGCTGACAGCACTTGTAAAAAAGCAAAGTGACTTTTTGAATCAAGAGGAAAATTCTGCATGTTGCTACTTCATGTTCATTTTAAAATGCAGTGTGATACTGTCCCATGACCATAAATAGAAAACCAAGAAAGTCTCAGCAAAACTCAGGTAAAGTCAGTTTCATTTATTTACTAGAATTCCTACAATTCTTCCTACAGTACTTTTGAAAGCAATGTAATTAAATTTTTTGACTAGAGCAAAATGCTGCATGCTGCTTTTCCAAACAATGGAAATAGTGGGCAACCTTGCTTGGTACCTTTTATGATTATTATTCATAATATCATTAGCCCACAGTTCCATTATTATTGTAAACAACAATGGAGATAGTGGGCAGCCTAGCTTGGTACCTTTTATGATTATTATTCCTAATATCATTAGCCCACAGGTCCTGTTCCACGGTGGTGGTGCTGCGGTGGCGTTGTCGCCTCACAGTAAGACGCTGTCCGGTTCGATTCTCAGCTAGAGCTTCTTCTGCATGGAGACATGCGTGAATGGGTGTACCTTCATTGAAGGTTGTGCATCAGAGCTGGTAATTCAGCACGTAAAAATCAACTACCAATCATTAGCGGACCGGAGTTCTGCTGTGGCGACCCCTAACCTGGAAAAGCCGAAAGACACAAACAATTAGCCCACGGTTCCAATATCATTGTAAACAACAATGGAGATAGTGGGCAGCCTTGCTTGGTACCTTTTAAGATTATTATTCCTAATATCATTAGGCCATGGTTCCAATATCATTGTAAACAACAATGGAGATAGTGGGCAGCCTTGCTTGGTATCTTTTATGATTATTATTCCTAATATCATTAGCCCACGGTTCCATTATCATTGTAAACAACAATGGAGATAGTGGGCAGCCTTGCTTGGTACTTTTTATAATTATTATTCCTAATATCATTAACCCACGGTTCCATTATCATTGTAAACAACAATGTAGATAGTGGGCAACCTTGCTTGGTACCTTTTATGATTATTATTCCTAATATCATTAGCCCATGGTTCCATTACCATTGTAAACAACAATGGAGATAGTGGGCAGTCTTGCTTGGTACCTTTTATGATAGGAATTTTATTTGAAGTGTATGCACCTAATTTGATATAAGCAAAAGCACCATCATACAAGTGTTTTAGTAGATTAATAAAATTGTATGAAAAATGTAAACACTCCAATAATGTGAACAAGTAATCCCAATTAATTGAATCAAGAGCAGCGTTTATGTCCAAACTAATTAAAGTTGGGTTCTTTTTTTCATAATACTATTTCTGACCTTTTATCTTTAATGCCCCAAATATTTCTAGTACAAGCTAGCATTTAGCATTGAGGAGCACTTGTTCCATGTGCCTCCATCTTCCCTTCTGGCTATACCCTAACCATCAAAGGTTAACTGTTGCTATCCTGGTTTAGCCTTCTGTGAATAATATCTGTATCTACTTCTATTTCTTCCTCTGTCCCCCACACTGAGTACAGCCACTCTAGCCTAATCAAAGTGGACACTTCTCCTCCTCCTCTTCCTGTAGACAAAAGTAGCCTTTTAATTTTAAGTAAATGTTTATTAATTCAGTTAAACCTAAACACAATACAAAATACACAGCAAAAATAAACAATCACAAAAACAAATCAAAAGTAAAACAAGCTGTAAATATGACATGGAATGTGAAAGAAAAATAAGAAATGGAAATGTATAAAATGGAGAAAACTAAGTGCTGAATAAGACTCAGGAAAAACAGAGGGCTGGATTCATGAATGGCTATTTTCTGGGCTGCTATTGTGTGCATGTTGCAGCACAATGCACACATAATACTGTGCTATGTTATACTCATTAAACAGCTCTACACATTGTGTAGGGCTGCCAAAGATAAGCAGCACAGTATGCTACCGAAAGCATAAGCAGCTGAATTACATGCTAATCAACCAATCCAAGATGGTGGAGCTGTTCAGGAAGCTACAAAGTAACTGTGTAGAGACTGTGTATCCCTTTGCCATGAACACCAAAGCCTATTGGAATGCAGCCACCATCACACTGTTACAGGCTGTTGATGCTCTCTTGCATGTGTATGTGCAACAGGTTCAAATCTATGCTGCTGATAGAACTTGTCCAAGGAGAAGAAGGGTGTTCAGACCCTGTTTAACATATCATGGACTGCATGATATCGAAATAGTAGAGCGATACATGGTTGATAGGAAAACACTACAGGAACTCTGCAACCTCTGCCACCCCCACCTCATACCCAGTGGAAATCAAGGAAAACCTTTACCAGTGGAAACTAAGGTATGTGCACCATTAAAGATATTAGCTACTGGTACATTCCAGAGATCCACAGGGGATATATCAGAGGTGTCACAGGTCTCAGCAGAAAATGTCACCAATATCTTAATGCTGTGCTACAACTTGTAAGGGTACACATCTATTGTACATGCACACCAGAGGTACAATGCAGGAATTATATGCTGTAGCTCATTTCCCTGAAGTCTTGGGGGCCATAGACTGCACTCATGTAGAAATAAAAGCCCCACCAGGTAAACAGGGAAGGACATACATCAACAAGGAGTTCCACTCAGTCATCTGCCAGGTTGTCTGTAATGCCTGTGGAATTATTTTCAATGTCTGTGCAGGGGATCCAAGCAGTTACCAGGAATCATGCATATGGCACACACAGTTTGCTAGGAGGTGATATTCCACGAGGTCATCTCCTTGGTGATGTACAATAGGTTATGAACTGTAACCATGGCTCATGACACCCATCAGAAATGTACACACACCCAAGAGAAAGGATACAAAAATGTCCATGCTCAAACTAGAAACATCATAGAGAGAGTGTTTTGCATGCTGAAGTCATATTTCTGCTGTCTAGACACATCAGTGGGTACCTTGCAGTACAACCCAGGCGCACATGCTGTCCCACACTGCACAATATTTTCTTAAGGAAACAGCTGCAATAGAGACAGCAAGGGCCAGAACCACACATTCCAGGACTACAGGCAGGGGCAGCAGCTCCTGCACATACAGATGAGGATTCTGAGGGAGAAACTCCAGCTGCAGAGGTAGTGAGCAGACATAGGCATGCACAATATGCCCTTTACCCTGGCTAAGAAGGAAAGGATAGCACACACACACACACACACACACACACACACACACACACACACACACACACACACACACACACACACACACACACACACACACACTAGCAAAGGAATACACATAAAAACCTAAGCACATGCAAAGATTAAAAGTGATTCCAGCCAATGTCCACAAATGTTATTTACCCATGTACAGACAGCATCAGACAGAGACAGCCCCAAAGCACAGACCTCATAACTGCAGTAATGTCAATGTAGGTGTGGAACCTGTAGTATACAAACAAATGTGTATGAAGATAAAATACCTGCATACGGTCAGCCTTGTACCTGTCCACTCTGTGCATCATACATATGTATAACCCTAAGTCAAACAGAAAAGAACAAAGTCCATGGCACAGTCATCATTCTCATAGGGTGGAGGGTGCAGTAGGCCAAGGGTGACACCAAAGACATATGGATGCCGGCCCTCCCCCAGCAGACAAACCATCACAGACACTGCCCAATCCAATGTGTCACTCATCCTATCCAATGAGTCACCCACATGGTTGAGGCACAATACTGTGAAGTAACTATAATAACTAGGACAGCACAGCAAGAACTGCCATATGTGCAGTATATCAGCAGTGAAATTTTAAAACTGCATACATCGCAAAATTATTTTTTCACTTGCATATACATTCAGTATATGAACATATAAGCTGTTTGTGTAGAGGACAAATATAACTTATGAAATAGTGCAGTGATCTGTAGAACAATCTTCTCCAAGTAACTAACAGTAATGCTCTGTCTGTATCCAATCAGTGTCCCTTCCTTCCACATCTATAGCTGCACCATTACCTTTCTGAGGTGTTGATTCAGCCTTCTGAGTGAATATGCAAATGAGGTGTGACATCATTAACATTTCTGAAATCAAAAAATCACTTAGTGTTGGGGATGTGAACATGCTGCAGTTAGCTACTCAATTGCATGCACACACCCTAGGATGGCAGGGAAGAACAACCATAATTTTTAGCTGCTAATGGCTTGCAATTGCTTCTGATTGCTCTGACTACAACAATAAGCAATACTGAAATAGCTGTTTTATCTGAAGTGTTTGTATCATGCAGAGTAGACTTACAATAAAAAGGTGTAAGCACCTTGAGAGCTATGAGAACAACCTAGGACATCCTAGTACTAAGAGCACAATGGCCATCATCTGCTTAAAATCTGTCTGAAATGTTGATCAGCTATATTACACATTGAAAGAAAGATGCAAATAAATAGCCATGGCACTGCATTACTGTAGTTAAGCTGAAAGCAGGGGAATATGTCAGAAAATAAAGTGAAGAAATAGCTTTCAGTGTTGGCAACCTGATATTAAAATGGTGTGGACTATTATCAGCATAAAGCATTTGTCAGTATTCCATTCATCTAGACATGTTCAAGTAAATGAGAAAGGAAGAAATGAAATTCTGGACCTGTTGGTGGCAAAGAGGGATGAAAATCACAACAGAATGTGTTTTGTTATTGCATTGAGTTGAGGGTTCAATTCCAGATAGGATGCTGTCTGACTGCGTTCATGTATATTTTCTGAGCATATGATCAGGTGGTAAGAAATGCAGATCTAGGGCACTTCCTGATGCTGCCTTTTCATCATTATTCCCCAATATTTGTTAATTATTTGTTTTTGTTTTGCTCCTCAATTGCGCAGGTTTTGGCAAAGCACACCAATGCCTGCCAGCATTTTGAAGTATTGAATGAGAGTCCATTGCCCAAGGTACAAATTCATTTTTCATGCCATCAGTAGCGCATTTTAGAGTGGCGCAGGTGCCCTGTGCTACAGCACTCTGAGGAGTAGTAAGAGAAGCAATTCCACAGCATACATAAGTGTTACTGTAGCACAATATATAAATGCAATGGTTTTAAAGAAACAAGAAAGAGGATGCAAGGTTTGATTCCAACTTGAAGCATCATGCTGCTTTGAATGTTTGGAGCAGATGTAAAAATTCAGCTTGTGTTTTGTTGTGCGTAATATCAATTTTTATGCATGCTTTTTGCCTGTGTAATTTCTACACTGCTTAGCACAGCTCAAGCAGGGCCCACAAGTGAAAAAAAGAGTGAATCATTTCATTTCTCTACTCCATTAGCACAAACAATTTTAGCACCAGTGCGCAGTATTTCTAATGAGTGAATGATGTGCACATTCTGTATACCTGTTTCTGTGGCAGAAGATGTAAATGCAGGACCTTCGGCCTCTTAACAATGTTTCTCTGGGATTCCAATCTAGACAGTGTGAAGGGAATGTGTAAAGTATTACACCAGATGTATGATTTACTTTCATCAAAACATTATATACTTTCCCCCTGTTCAACTTGTACAAATGCTCACTGCTCAGGGGCATGTAATCAATGTTACCTGTTTAAAGAAAAAAGTGAAGCATTTTATTTAGCACAAATAGATGTTGTGGCAATGTCTGGATGTTAGCACTCTGGACAGTACTGAGTGGAGGACATCCACCTGCTACAGGTGATCCATGGTTCAAATCCAGAAAGTACTTATTTTTCAAAGTAAGTTGCTATTTCTAACAAAACTTTGATGAGGGAGGTAAAACTACATATAAATGGCTATCATAATTATGTTTATTTCAATTGTCTCATTACTGCTTTGATAAATAAATGTTCCTAAGTAGCATTTTCCATTACTGATTTAGTTATGAAACAGAGTTGAGTATGTGTGTGTAACTGTGTAGGCAGGATGATAGTGATAATGAATTAAAAATATACTTGCATCTCTATGATGGGCAAAACACTTAACTGAAAATCATCTTCTCTCCTCACGTAGCCCAAAAGTATTTGTAGTGAAGTATGTATGTATGTATGTATGTATATATATCTATATATATATATATATATATATATATATATATTATATATATATTTTATATATATATATATATATATATATATATAGATATATGTGTATATATATATATATATATATATATATATATATATATATATATGTATGGGTCTAGGACACATGCTCGACTAGCATATGTCCAAATCACAAAACATCAAACACACATACATGAAAGCGCTTAACATCAAAAAGTGCTTCAGTGTATGTGTAGTTAAAAAAAAAAATCTACGTTTCTGCAGGGGGGCTTTACCCCGCTGCACCCCCACCCCCCACTTTATTATTCTCACTCTGAGATCGCACTACAGTGGGGTAAATGGAATTTTCCCTTGCCCGCACTGTAGTCCGATCTATGAAACAGGCACACATACACAGAAGTGCGTGTTGATGTTAAGCACTTTCCTGTATGTGTGTTCGATGTTTTGTGATTCGGACATATGCTAGTCGCGCATGTGTCTGTATCATATATATATATATATATATATATATATATATATATATATATATATATATATATATATATATATATCATTCTTCAACCTGTATTAATAAGCTCATGAAAGTCCATCCATCTGACATACATTCACAAACAGTAATAATGACTCTTTTATGGGAATGCATTTCACAAGACTTCCTAAAGTCACACACATACAGGCCTACCTGAAGTACAGCTCCATTCATACTGATTGCAGTTTATCTGTAATGATCATGGCTGAAAAGGAGTTCTCCTGTAACACTGACAAATAATCAATTTGATTGAAATTTATGACTTATTTTTTCCTCAGGTTTGATTCCCATATTAGTCGACTAACTTGTGCAATTCCAGAAAGTTATTTGCCAAGTCATTCCATTTAGCCTTCAAAGCAACAAGGGTAACAATCAAAGCCTTTGTGCATATCAGTGTTGACCCTCTGAAAAAGTGTGAATAGGCTGAGCATCACACATGGCAAATCTCACTGCCACGTTTCACACCTTCATTGCTGTTTGTTAAAATACCTTCCACTTTGTTTGCAAATCCTTCTCTGTGCTTTCCATAGCGCAAATGCAGTTGATGTAGTTGTTTATGTTTGTGGACAAGCTGTTAAACGCGAGATTGGAATTTGGCACCAGTTCAGAATTAGAGTTGCTGCTTGACTTCTGCAGGCATGGCTGGTGCAAGAGATAATGGTGTTACATTTAGAGCATAGAGGTGAAGGGTTGAGGAGTCCATGATTTTTGTTGCTCTCCTTGTGAAGCACTACAGCCATAGGCTAGTGCAGGAGGACTGTGCTGGGTCTCAGTATAATGCTGAGGCTTGGAACACATTAGCCAAGGCTGTCTCCAAATCAACTGGCATTCTACGCACTGGAGAGAATTGTCCTGAAATGGCATAAGAAGGACCTCCTTACCCGATGGGAGGAAGTGTTTAGGACTACTAATATCCCTCAGTTGTGTAAGTGCACTGACCCATCTGTATTAAATAATACAGAATACAGTACCCATTGAAGACTGTTATTTAGTATGCTTGCATGTCTGTTCTCTTCTGTGTTTTACAGCTGCTGAAGACATTACAACAAACCATGACATGCACTGAGAGAGGTTAACTTGCCTCAAAGAAGCAGAGGGAATGTATGCATCAGGTCTTACTGTAGGCATAATAACTACTGTAATTGTATACAATCTTCTGTCTTTTTCCTGGTTAGGGGTTGCCACAGAGGATCACCTGTCTGCTCATGATTGGCAGTGAAATTTTATGGTGTTGAGTTGCCAGCCTGGCACCCAACCTTCCATAGAAGGCACACACTTGCACACACTCACACCTAGGGCCAATTTAGAGTGTCCAATCCACCTACAGCATGTCTTTGGGATGTGGAAGGAAACTGGAGCAAACCCACATGACCACAGGGAGGACATGCAGACTATGCACAGAAGGCACCCCAGCAAAGGATTGAATCAGAGAACCTCTTGCTGTGAGGGGGCAATGCTAACTGCTGCACCACCACGGTCTCCCCTTGTAATTGTATACAATATTTATTATTTATTATTTATTTATGTTACATTTGTTTACCGGGAAAGTCCGACTGGGTACGGATCCTATTTTCAGCGGAGGCCTGGGGAGAAAAACTCCACAAAGATTACTATAACAAATACAGTAAATACAATACACATGTTAATAAAGTACAGTACAGAGTCAAAAGTTAATAAAGTACAGATTCAAGGCCAAGAAAGGAGCAAAAAGTAAATATACTATAAGGAGCACAGTATGTTACAATAAACAATGCAGTTGAAAGGACATTTTTTTCAGTCATTTGGTTACATTTGTCAGTGGCTAGTACAGTAAACACACATTGATTAAGAATATCGAAAGAAGTTGTTGCAAGCTTTCATAGAAGGTTAAGGTATGATATGATCTAATTAAATGAAACTATCCAGGGTCAGGACAATTACATAACCAAGAACTATGTAAATAGGACTGTTGAAGTTTTTCAAATTATTTTTGTTTTCAGTTGTCTTAATATCAACGGGGATGGCATCCCATACTTTTGTAACAGAAATGGAAAAGGAGGAGTCCCCAGAGCTATTTTTTCTTTTGCCTGTGTCAGCTAGTGCTTTATTTGTGGATCTTAATAGATGCTTGTTAGAATAGCTATTAAGTAGACCTTGAAGAGCAGGAACTCTATCAGGATAATATAGAATTGGTGGGATATTGTGAGCTGGTTAAATTTGAGCAGGTTGGGTAATTCTAGCCAGGATAGTTGCTTGATTGCTATGCACTGATGTGTCCCAAAGGGTGTCAGTAGCAAACCTAGCTAATTTATTGTAGCAGGTGTTTAGTTTGTTAAAGTCTACTTTGTTTAGTTTGATGAGTATGGGGGAGGCATAGGGGGAGTGTGGATAGTAGGTGGGTTATTGGAGTGGTGGCTTTACTGTCACTGGTGAGGTACTTTTTGCATCTATACAGGGTTCCAAGTTTTTTATGGACTTTCTTTATTGTCTGTGCTATGTGCATATCAAATTTCATGTTGTGATCTATGATAACCCCTAGAAGTTTGGTGTGTTGGACAGGTGTGATAGGGGTGTTATTGGCTGAGAATATTGTGAATGATAGTATGGGGTCTAAAGCTCTAGTGGGATAGAATGTCATTACCTGTGTTTTATTGGGGTATTAGTTGAGAGTTGGCTAACCAGTTTTCAACAGCATAAAGGACGTTTGTGTCAATTCCTGAAGTTGAAGAAGTGATGGGACAGAGCAGATTAGAGTGAAGTCATCAGTATACTGGACTAGAGTGGCATGCCGGGCAGTTTTGTGGAGTTGGTTGGTGAATATGTTGAAAAGAAGAGGTCCAAAAATGGATCCTTTGTGGACTCCTAGGGTGATGGGTAGGAGGGGAGAAAGGAGTTTTGCCATTTTACTGCTTGTTGGGGGTTGGTTAGACAGTTTTGAAATCATGCTAGTGTGGAGTGGCTGAGATTAAGATCGGAGAGGAGTTTGGGGCGGACGACAGTATCGAAGGTCTTGGAGAGATCTAGGAATACAGTAGATACTAGGTTGCCATTGTTTCAATGTTGGTGTGCTGGTAAATAATGCAATACTATTATAAATAACTGTTATTTATGATATCATAGCAGTGCAATTGATGAATGGTACAACAGAGTAAGACCTTCCCATCATACCTATACGTGGCAAATGTATAACTGTTTATTTTCTGAAATTATATAATCAAGTGATATGCTATGGATCTAATTCTGTCTCCTTTTTGTCTCGTCCCACCCATTCTGTCTCATTTTTTTTTCATTTTTTTTTGCCGGTGAATATTTTATTTGGCTTAAAAATTTCTGTTGTCATACATTTCTGCTTTCAAAAACTGACATGCAGCACAGAGAGGCACTCTGACCGCTGTGGATCAGCCCACCATCCCTCCAGAGGTTGCAGCACCCAACACTTCAGGGTCCTAAGCTGTCAGCGCTACCTCCACAACCCCTGTGTTACCTGCCCCATCCACATCAGGTAGATCTGCCCTGGCAGGTAGTATAATGGCACCCTCCAGGAGTAGTATTGGTGAAGGTTGTAATTCTGTCACTCACCAAGAGCTTCTGGTGGAGGAGGGAAAGGGGCCTCAGTCCCCAAATTGGCTGTGTAGAAATGGTGTTTCATCACATTGTCAAGACTGATGCAGAAAACTGAGACAGGAGACAGTGATGACAGTTCTGAGGGTGTGGACTAGATTCTCACTGTTCTTAGCTAGACATGGTCATACATCTGATGTCTCCTACCTAACCTAATCATGTGTCCCCCAACTTTTTGTGTCCATCACCATCCTTGTCTGTCTTATTTGTCCTGTATGCCTGCACCTGTGTCCTCATGCACCCTTTCTACCTGACCCTCACATTCCTAAGCCCCTTCCACAACATTTCTCTGTCATTGAAAGCCAAAATATGGGCACTTATCCCACAAAAAAAAGAGCCATATAAAGCTCTCCACTTCACCTATGTGTCTTGTTGGTACAGTTACCTGTACAACATTATTCTGTTGTTGTCACCTACCCTTGGCGTGGTGACAGTCCAAATTCAGCAAATTGTTACTACACTTCTACATTGCACACCAGTGCTGAGTGATGGTGAACAGCTGTTCATGTCCTATGGTCAAACCTGGTCAGTTGTTGCCATCACCTGCAGTAGTCTGGTTATCTTTGTGCAAAGGTGCTTACACAAGCTGGGCTATCAGAATACAGAGTAAAGGCAGAGTACAGTAAGTCAGTGGTAACAGTTACTGTTACAGTTCTTTGACTCTTGGGTGCAGCCAAGTGCAGCATCCTCTTGTTGAGTGTTAACATAAATCAGTTGTCTGAAGATTAATTTTTTGGCCATAACATCAAGGGTTCAATTCCAAACAGATATCACATTATTTCATACTGTGATGTTTTACTTCTGTGATATGCTTCATGACACATATCTTACCTTTTATCTAGATAACCATTTGCCAACACATCCATGAACCTAATGAAGATTTAGTAAAACACCTTTATTCTACATGACAGATGAATACTGGGGACTCTCCATACAGATATACAGTAATGACCTATAACACCATCCTTCATAAGAGTCTGTACATCTGTCTCTGTCTTCACCCCCTTTGAACTGTTGACTATTCATTAGTCTCACGGATGTAAATGCCATGTTATGGCATGTTCAGACTGCCATTACTTTGTGAAAGGATAATACCTACATCTTCCATTGTTAGACTACCTTATCACTGTTCCTTGTAAGGTGTGATTTTTGAGATGTTTGAAGTATGATTTCCTTGTCGGGGTGTACAGATAAAGATCAAGTCTTTAAACCTAATTTTTCCACTTGACAACAGTTCAAAGCCAACATTAGGTGAAACTGTGTCTTTCCTGTGAATGCGTTTCCTATACCTCTGTCTAAGCTTCTTCTGTTTGATCAGTTGTAGTCTGCAGCATTTGCATGAGGACTGACAATGAGTAACTGTAGTTTGTGATGTTAAATGTCATTTCAGGGTTCCTGTTATTTAATCGACCATCCTAAATGTCGAATCTTGGAAGATCGAATGGGGAAGTTTGAAAAATAGAAATGTCGAAGCCGCAGAAATTCAAATTCTTTCCTAGGGAAAGAATTCGGTTGGCTGTTTCCGTGGCTTCAACATTTTCTGTACTGTGGTGCAAATGTTTCGGATTGGGTTAAGGTAAGTGTGCGAAAGTGACGGACATTAGGGTTAGGGCACGGGAAAGATAAGTGTGCGATAGTGACAGACTTTAGGGTTAGGGTGCAGGTAAGGTAAGTGCGCGATAGTGATGGACTTTAGAGTTAGGGTGCAGGTAAGGTAAATGTGCGATAGTGATGGACTTTAGGGATAGCGTGTGGGTAAGGTAAGTGTGGGATAGTGACAGACCTTAGGGTTAGGACTTGGGTTAAGGTTAGTGCATAGATAGTTGTGTATGTAAGGTGTAGTGTACGTTTATTAGGTGTTTGGTGTGCTTGTGTTTGTGTGTGTTTTTCAGAACAGCAAATTTTTTCTCTGGGAAAAAATTTGCTGTTCTGGGGTTTTGTTGTCATATTTCGAGCTTCCAAATTCGAACATATGGTGTTCGAAATTTTGGAAGTTTGATTATATGACATAGACCCTCATTTCAGGTGTTACTGGAAAATGTGGTGAGCATTTGCCTTACACCGCATTATACACCTTGTGATTTCCCTCAAAGCATGATTTATATGTAGTAGGTATAAAAGATTATTGCAGTAGCTATTACAAGCACACCTTTGCCAGGTAACATCTTTAAAATAGTCATTCTTAGGTATTCTTAAAGTCATGATAAAAAGTTACTATAAGAATCATATTCACGATTTGTAAAATGATCTGCTTACCGGTGTCAAACCCTGCTTCTTCATTTAACTCAGAGATATCACACCTTGTGCCACAGAAATAGCTAGATTGAGAGGTGGACTTTCTCTACTAAGTACTGTCCAGAGCATTGATGGCCACACAGCACCAATAAGCATGCTTGTGCTACAGAAAGCAAACCAAATTAAAGTTTTTCACTTTTTCCTTCAGCAGAGAACACTGTTTGTTCACAACCTAATATCATGCAAATGGGGAAGGCATGAAGAACACTTCATTTTTGAATTGAGGTTTGGAGGTAACATGGAGACTTATAACACAACATGTGGAGCAGCACTGAGTATCAGTAAACAGTCGTACTTCACAGTCCCAGTTCAACACATCTAAGTAGACTCGCACATGCATGAATACTTTCAAACATCCATGCAAATACTTTTCACAGCATTACACTTTAGGAAGACACTTGGAAAAAAAAATAAGTATTGCTACTGGATTATATTAGTTCATTACATGGAATTTGTTTAATGTACTCATGTGAAATGAAGCGAACCATGTGGTTAACTGAACGCTTCATTCTGGACAGTTTGGTCCGCACTGCAGCACTGACACAAATGATATACAGCCACATACAGCCTTGGCACACATAAATCAGCATTTTTAACACATCTTGCATTGGAATATTGACTACTGTTTGTATATGCTTGTGTGATTGTTTTCACTGATAGACTTCGGGAGGCCGGTCTTGCAACCTGGTTCTACCCACTCTATTCACCCTACGGGCTCACTCTGCACCCCTACCCTGCCCCCAAATTCCCACCCACCTCCTCTACTCCTACATTTATAGTAACCTCATTCCACCCCCTACCTCATTTCTATCCAATCCAGTTACTGCTGAAACTTAATCCCTCCCCACAACACCCAACACCAATTTAGATATCTTAATCTCACTCACAGGTCACTATTACATATAACTGAACCCCTCCTTCACACTCCCATCAGAAATTACACACTCTCACACTCCTTCCAACCACCCCATTTCTCCCATACATTCACCCTTTAACTATTAATTACTACTTTTACCTACCCAGCCCAGTGTCCCCCCTACTCTTCCTAACCCACTCCACCCCTAACCTTATTGATACTTTTAATACCCTTTTACCATGCCACCTCCTAGTCTACAACCAATCTCCCCCTCACCTTCACTTCTTCTACCCACACCCTTCACTATGATATCCACTTCCACCCTCCTACATCATATTCTCACTCAACATTGCCCTCTTTAATTCAAACTAACTTTCTTCACCTCTTTAAGCTATGAATCATGCCAACAATAACAAACCTTCATATGTCCAATTTTCTATTACACTTCCCCATATTACATACAACAAAAATCAAGCCAACTGTTCTATCTCCCCTTAGCATCCTTCACTTAGCAGGTGACAGTCACCCAAACCCTGGACCTAACTCACCTCAAGAAATAAATCCCCCTCCATCTAGCCATCCCTCCTCCCACAAATCCCTCAGACTGTTTACTCTGAATGCCCAAAGCCTCTGTAAGAAATCATTGTTGTTTCAAGCCTGGTTAAACCATAACCAAACTGACATTGTAGCCATCTCTGAAGCATGTCTCAAACCCCACATCTCTTACTCTGAAATTCTACCCCCTGGCTTTCAAGCCCTTAGACATTATCAAACAAATAAAAATGGTTTAGGAGTTGCATTAATCTACTCCAACTCATTCTCTATAATTCCCTACCCAAATGCTATCCCTCAATTCGCTAGTGCTGAACTAGTAGCTTTCCTACTAAAAATGAATAAACATAAAAGTCTCTGCATCATCACAGTATATATCCTGCCTGGGAACAATATCCCAGCCCTTGAAGAAATCCTTTTATGGGTCTCAACTAATATAAATAAAGGAACTTATACTTTGTGACGTAAACATTAACTCGGCCGATATCAATAACACTACTCCTACCCAATCTATCAACCTCTTTAACTTCAGCCAAATAATTCACTCTATACCCAGACCCAATAAAAATAAATCTCTAGGTACTACCCTTGACTGGATCCTAGTCTCCCACCCTAATAAAATTACTAACTCTTGTACCATTCCTGACTCCATTAGTGACCACTTCACTATCTTTGCCCTCTACTCAACCATCGCCTCCTCCCACCAACATCATTACTTACACACTCACAACCTAAGTAATTTTGACCCTAGCACTTTCTCAAATTCCCTCAAGCAAATGAACTGGAACATCCTAAAAACTCTACCTCTCGACAATGCTGTTGACCATTTTAACTCTACTTTTCTAAATACTCTAAATACCATAGTACTAATACAGACAAAATTAATAAAAACCAATACTGCCCAATGGCTAACCAAAAACACCAAACAACTAATGCACCAATGAGACAAACACTGGAAGCAATATTAAAAATAAACTTCCCAACACCATCCTTCAATACATACAGCTCTGTAACCTTGTGAAAAAAAAAACAAATAATTTGTGACAAAAAATCTTATTACATCAATCTCAAGACCAACCATGCCAAAAACCCTAGACAATTCTGGAACTGTATAAATACCCTTCTCAACCCTGGCACCAAAAATAATCCCTGCCCTGACCCCAGTAAATCAGATCAAGAATTAGCCTCACTATTCAACTCTTTCTT
Source organism: Protopterus annectens (assembly GCF_019279795.1). NCBI lineage: Eukaryota > Metazoa > Chordata > Ceratodontiformes > Protopteridae > Protopterus > Protopterus annectens. Next base: position 1,135,059,250 of record NC_056747.1, read on the forward strand.
CATTGACACCATCTCAACTCACCAAAACCTTTCCCAATAATAATCCCACCTCTAGCACTTCCACCTTTGCTTCCAGTTCCACACCCTCCAACCCGAACTCCCCCACTATTTTCAACCACAAACCCATATCCACCTATTATATAAAAATACTTCTCACTAAACTAAAACCCTTCTCTAATGCCCCTGACAATATGCCTTCAATTTTCCTCAAAGTTGCCGCTGATGGGATTGCTTTCCTATTAGCATCTTAATAAACAGATCCATACAAGAATCATATGTCCCCAAACTCTGGCATAATGCCTATACTCTACCTCTTCACAAAGGCAGGTAAAACAACACCATCTCTAATTTCTGCCCTATAGCAATACTCTCCCCATCTCCAAAATCCTAGAAAGATACGTCCATCTCCAACTCATGCCTTTCCTAACTCAAAACCAACTCCTCACCCCAACCCAACATGGTTTCCATCCTAGGCATAGCACTATAACAGCTCTGATCTCATTCCTAGACACACTAAATCATGCCCAAGATTCAGGGGAAATAGTCTCCACTGTTCTCCTGGATCTCGCCAAAGCATTTGATACCAGTTGATACCATTTCCCATACCCATCTACTCACTCATCATTCTAACCTAAATCTCTCTCAAAATTCTATCTTTTGATTCTCAAGCTACCAGACTGACAGATCCCAAGCTGTAAAATGGAAAAAGGGCATCTCTCCCTTTCTATTTACCCCTACCGGCATTCCTAGGTCCTATGTTGTTTAACATCTTCATCAACACATTCACTCTGCTATACCCAATGTCAAAATAATCCAATATGCAGATGACTCAACTTTAGTCTGCTCTGCCACTAATCTCTTCAAACTCTTAACAAAGACCCAGTCCGTCTTCTCAACCACCGAGGTCTGGATGCACCAAAATCATCTCTCCCTAAATGCAAACAAATGCAAAATACTAATCTCCCTACCATCAAAATCATTCCCTTTTGACAAAACTTCTTTCAAAGTGGTAAGCCAAAACAACTCACCTATTGAAATCAGCCTCCATGCTAAATTGCTAGGCATTACCCTAGATGAGCAACTGAAATTTGACAACCATATTCTTCAAAACATAAAAAAAACCATCAAAAACTCAGGATGCTGTATAGTAGCAATCACTTCCTATCTCCCCATACTAGGCATGCTCTTGCATCCACTTTCCTCCTGCCCTCTCTAATATACAGCACTCCTCTTCTAACCAACCTGTCTGCATCCGTAACTTCCAAATTAGAAAATTGCTATAACAAAATTTCCAAATTTGCCACTAACTCTAAAAACTCTTCACACCATTGCCTTGCCTTTCATTCTCTACATTGGCTAGAACTTCCAAATTATCTGAATTACTTCCAGCTCATAACAGCTCATAGATTAATTTTTAACCCATCCAAATGCCCTGCCTTTACAAACATCCTTCTCCCTTATACCCCTAACAGAACTCTTAGGTCTGCCCACCGAAAATTAATCACTGTCTCTAAACTTAACCATCCAGCAGGACAATTACTCCTCTCCTTTGCCAAAAAATGGAATTCTCTCCCTCCCTCCCTAAGATCTTTGTTGAACATAGAAAACTTTAAAACCCAACTTCACTCCTTTCTACTCTCTAATCATAAATGTATCTGCATCCTTCTAACCTAAGTCATCCCTCCTTTAAATTCTTCTGTTTCCACTTTATCATAATAACTTTCTTTAAAAATCACTAACTACTTCCTGGATTGTTACTTTCAGTTCTTCTAAGAAGGTCATCAGACATAATATTGTCTAGAATCTAACAACGACAACTGCCTTTCTCAGAACAGTTTTGTAAATACTATTTTTGACATGTAAATATTAGTAGTTGTGTTTCTTATCTACTGTATATTTCCTGTCCATATTTTGCTGTATTTTCTATATTGTATTGTATACTATTGTTGGAGCTTTTCTCCCTGGGCCTCCACTGAAAATGAGCTCCCTGGGCTCAGTGGACTTCCCTGGTCATTAAACTGGAAATAAATAAATAAATAAATATTGACAGTGTACATTGCCCATGGAAGAGCACATACCATTGCTACTATCAGTAACATTCATTAAGATTTACATACCATCATCATAACTTGGTGATTCATGAATGCTTCATTGTCCATCCTGTGTTTCACAAGTGTGTGTCTCATACACAAGACAGGTACATACATGCACTTACTCTGTCAATAAATATGGGTTTGCACAAAACCTTCAATATCACAATATCTTCTCTGACACAGACTAAGAAACTAATCCTATCTAAACTGCACTGACAAGGTATGAAATTTAGACTTCTGCAGTGGTGCTTGGACTAAGTACTGTCTCCTCTAAATTGCAAAGGTAGGAGGTTCTAATTTCACAACAGTCAACTGAGTGTGTGTGTCTATGGCGTTGAATTAATTTTGCAATGCAGGGGTTCCACATCAATATCAGACCTTTTTCCCAACATCATCTTCTCTACAACACCAGACTGATGTCATCCTATAGAAAGTGCACTCACCCACTATAGAAGTCAGACTTCTGCCATGGCACTTGCATTAAGAACTGTGCTCTCTAGATTGCATAGGAATGGAATTCTAATCTCATGGCAAGCAACTTGCGTTAGTGTGTGTATGGAGTTCTGTAAATATGGTCTTAAGTACTCATGGCCTCAATAAAGCAGCAGTCATTAATTTTATACTGCAGGGGGGTTCACATCAGTGTCAGACTTTTCACAATGCCATCTTCTCTGCAACACCACACTTATGTTATCCTCTAGAAAGTGTAGTCTCACTCCAAAAAAGTCACACTTCTGTGATGGTGCTTGTGTTAAATACTGTCTCCTTTTGATTGTGTAGATTGGTAGGGGTTTGTAATTCCACAGCAGTCGATTTGTACGAGCAGAGGTGTCTGAAGATATTGAAGGCTGTGGGGGAGGTTCAGAGGGACATGCACTGACCTGAGACCTGAAAAGGGCATTTTAACTGTTTTCTTCTACTGTTAACTGTGATAAAAGATGCAAACATAAAATAATAGCTGCATATATGGCCAACTGTAGTTGCATTTAGAATAATTCCACATAGATTTTATATTAAAATTATAAATAAAAGTACTATCTCTCATCACCCCATTCCAAGTGTGACTAGAACACAAACTTTCACCTGAATCTGTGGCCTTTGAGTGCAGCATTCAAAAAGATGGCCTGTGAGCTAAAAACCTCAATAAGTACATAAATGGATGACAGAAGTTCCAACAGGCAGTGTTAAACTTTGGCTTCCGTGTGGGATTTTGGCATTGCAATACTTAAACTACATAGTGGTGAACAAAAACTGTAACTGATTTATGGCATGGACTTCATGGTTTCAGTTTGTTTCTGGCCATAGTCCAGGAAGCCTAGTGTACACTTTATATTGTAAAAGTGAATATAGTGAAGATAGGTTGGCCATTTCCAAATTCAGTATAAAAGGTATACAGTGAGCAGTCAGCACTACAGTCAGAAATAGACTAAAACCCGAGTCCATGCTTCTGCTTCCTCTGGTATGTCCTAGAGTGTTGGGGACAATAAATGATTCTGAGTATGATTAAAAGAACACACACGCACAAACGCATGCATGCACCACACACACACACACACGCGCGTGCGTGCACACACGTACACATAGGTACAGTCACAGACTTTGTTACTTAAATCTGCATTATAAGTTTTCAGTCCAACTTATCCTTCAACTGTAGAAAATAATATTGAAATAAAAACAAATCTGCATGAAGACACATTTTTGAGTTGTAGAAAAGTACAGTTGTGTAAATATGCTATAACAGTAGATGTTCAAATGATCCCTTGCTGTAGTAGCTTAAGCTGTACATGTTATATCCTGCAAAGCTTCAGGACGAAACTGGGAGGTGGAAGAAGAAGGGTCCAGCAGCTCCTGGAGAATGGTTCTAGCAAAACTTGACTTAGACCTGGAGAAGGAATCTGGCTTGTGCTGCTTTGTAAAAGTATGTACAGAGGACCAAGTTGCTGCTTCTATAATACCTTGGCAATTCTCTGTTTTCCAAAAAGCCATAGATGAAGCCAAGGCCCTGGCAGAATGTGGCTTGAACCCCCCTGGAATAATTTTGTTGTGATAAGAATAACGAAAGGCAATAGCCTGAGATATCCATTTGGAAACAGTCTGCTTTGACATAGGTTGCTCCTTCTCCTTACCCTCACAAGAAGCAAACAACTGATCAGAAGTGCTGAAAGATTTTGTAGTGCCAGGATAGTACCTGAATTGTGTATGGACATCCATGGTATGACATATCGTTTCTCCTTAATTTTGGGGTTTCAGGGAAGAACATAAGGAGATGGATAGTTTGACTTTAAGTAAATTTGGATTAAGTATAAAAAATGAAACTCTGTCCTCTGGAAAATGAAATAAGGTTGACCCACATTAAGAGCTTACAACTCAGCTACTCCTTGCAGAGGTCAGAACAATCAGTAAAGCTGTTTTCCATGTTAAGAACCTCAAGTCAGCCAGATGAGCTGGTTCAAATGGAGCAAGTGTTAGCATCTCTAACACAAAATTAAGTTACCAAGGAGGACCAGTGGTTTTCTTGGGAGGTCACTTATGTAAACTCTTTCAAAAACATTTTGACATGGGTAATGTCTTGAAAAAGAGAGATCCATGGGTAGACGTGCTGAAATGGTGAACAAACATTAACAGAGAAGTAAGACAGTTGATAGGAAAGAAACTCACACAAATATTGTAAAACAAGAGAAAAGTTACTCTGAATGGGTTCTGGCTATGTTTTTGGCACCAACTAGAAAAATTTTTCCATTCACTAATATATGATTTTCTAGTAGTAGGCATTCTTGCACATCCTCAGTAAACACACGTCCAAAAGGAATAAAGATCCTATCATCCAGGCAGTCAGTTAAAGTTGTTTGTGGTTGGGATGTATAACATGTCCCTGTTCTTTTTTTTAAATAAGAAACATCTTTGTTAAATTATCACTTATGACATAGGCAATTATGCATATATATAAATGAAAGCAAACCATATTGACATTTTTTCAATCACAAATATTACACATAACTTATAATCTATCCAGTCATTGTCAGTCAACCATTATAAAGCTCATTCAATTTGTACCTTCCCTTAAACTTCATTTCTCCTCCAAAACATCATTCTGCATGTCTGGTTCCCACAATTCCCATTTTGTCTATGTAATTAGCTCTTACCCTTTCTAAAGATCCCAATTCTACTTGTTTTATCTCTATTCCTATATTCACTACTTCTAGTACAGTTGGTTTAGACTTTTGATTTCCATTTTCTAGTAACTGCTTATTTGCCAGCCAATAGAATTAAACTCAGCAAGACCTTATTATGTCTAGGAAATTCTGATTTAAAAAAATAATTTCCTTAGTTCATAAGTGTGTACTGTACTAGAATAATGGCCCTGGAGCCTTTACAAGCCTAGCCCATAGAAGTGCCCTGGCATCGTGCCACTCAACGTTAGTTCTCAGTACCTCTGTCAAGTAGAGCCACTACAGTGATCCCCGGGGTGAACATTCTATTTCCCATCCACTCATCAAGATTTCTCTTGAAGAGGGCCACTGAGGTGTTCTGCTTGATATATATGTGAAGTCTATTTCAGAGCATGGGCAGTCTCTGGGTTATGAACCTGTCAATCCAGCATGTTCTGTTAATTGTGGTAATGAGGTTGAGGTTTCTGGAGCGTGTGGTGTAGAGGGATTTGGATTTCTTTAGCTGTAGCATTTCTAACAGAGCTAGGTCAGACACGGCTTTGCAAGTCAAGCAAGCAGAGATCACCTTTTAGTAAACGATATGAGACAGAGAAGAGCTGGAGTTTTTTGAGTCTGTCTGTGTAAGACATATATTTAAGGTCTAAGATCCTCTTCATGAGGTACTTTTGTCGCCTTTCCAGCTGTTGCAAGTGTCTAGTGAGGTACATGCCAAATGGGGCATTATACTCGATGATTGGCCTAATGAGGGAAGAGTAAAGAGAGATGATGACCTCTTTCTTCCTGGATGCAAAACCCTTGGTAATGAGATGTGCCACATAGAAGGACTTTCTGACCACAGTGGCACTGCAGTGGTCGAAGGAGAGTTTGCTATCAACCTGTGTCCCCAGATCTCTTATAACACCTTCAGTGTACAGTGGGCTCCCATCAATGTGGTAATTAGTGGGAACTGAGTTTTTTCCAAAGGGGATGACAATGCATTTTTTGGCATTAAGCTTAAGGCCTTGGTTTCAGCACCAGTCATTGGTCTCAGTGAGGCCTTTCTGTAGGATGTCTACATCACTTAGGGAGTTAATAATGGCTCCCAGCTTGCAGTTGTCAGTAAACTTGGTCAGCCAGAGTCCCTCTTTGTTGGCCTGGATTTCGGAGAAGTAGATGCCAAACAGAAGAGGACCCAGGACCGATCCCTGTGGGACTCCACTCGTGACTGGTTTGCAGTCTGAGTTGGAGTCCGCTGCTTTCATACTGTGGGTTCTATCTGTGAGCCAATTTGCAACCCACCTAGTGATATAGGGGTTTATGCCTAGTTTGGTGAGTTTAGCAGTAATTCCTGAGTGTGGAATGGTATCCAAGGCCTTGGACAGATCCTGGTAGGCTGTATGAACTGCTTTGCCCTCATCCACAGCTCTGGTGACTGACCAAAGAAGTCAACCAGGTTGAGCAGCATGATCTACTTTTCACAAAGCCAAATTGCATGGGATCCACAGTTTGGAGATTCCCTATGTCCTTGTTGCGTCCATGATGATGCACTCCATAGCCTTACATATCAGAATCATCAGGCTAATGGGGCGATAATTCACAGGGTCTGTAGTCAGTCTCCCTTTATGGAGAGGGATGACTGTAGCAGTGTGCCATTCGGTAGGGACAAACCTTGAGGTGAGGCTGTGATTGAACAGGGCACACTGATGTGGTGCCAGTTCACTTTGTAGTTCATGTAGAACACATCCAGGGATAATGTTGGGTCCCATGGAAACTGTATTCTTGGCCTTGGACAATTCAGCTTTAACCTGTGCTGCAGTAAAGCTGGGTTCCTGGCATTCCTCCAGTATTGTGATTGATCCTTTAGAGGGGGAGAGAGGGGTAAAGTTGGCACTGAATCTGTCGGCCAGGATGTTGGCAATATCTGTTGGCTCAGTATAGGAGGTACCATTGTGCAATAACTCAGAGCAAACCTGGGTATTGCTGTGGAGACTCTTGATATAACTATAGAAGGCTTTGTGGTTGTTTTTAGTTTCTGCCGCAAGTCTGCCTTCATAGCTGGCTTTAGAGGTTTTGATGAGGGAGCTCAACTTTTTGTTGAGGCTAATAAGAGAGTTTCTCCAGTCTTAGGACTTCACCATTTTCTGCAATAGTTTCTTCTTTCTGTTGTAGAGTTTATTAATGGTAGGGGACCACCAGATTGGCTTCCTTTTTTGGAGGAGAGCATCTTGGTTCTGTTGGGTATGGCTAGTTCCATGCTTTTATGTACGTGTTCGTACAGTTCTTTGGTGTATGATTCGGCAATCATACGTCTATTTTCCATTGACATGGGTGCCATAAAGTTAGCCACCTCTGTTTTTAGATCAATATGCTCACCCATTTTTCCCAATTACCTCTTTCATGTCTTTTCTTGTGTGACTAGTTCCAGTCTGTGAGAAAACCTGTGGTCATTGCCCCTGGCCAATTCCAAAAAAGGGAAAACCACTGTTCCCTGGGCCAGAAGTGAGTCACCACAATGATCTTGGGGATTCCTGCTGAAGCTTCAGAAGTATCTTGAATATCAGTGGAAAGGGTGGAAAAGCACATAGGAATATTTCTGTCCAAAGAAAGGAAATAAAATCTGTCTTCCAGGTATTTTTCTATGAAATCCTGGAACAGAATGTTGCCAGCTGATTGTTCATCAAGGAGGCAAAGAACTCCCCACAGATGGATCAGATCTTGGAAGACCCCATTATTTAGTTTCCATTCACAAGGGTCTGCTTTTGTCCTTCCCAGCTTGTCTTTCACACAGTTTTGCTCTGACAGAATGTAGGAAGTATATTGAAATTGTGTTGTAAAGTTATATCTCATGCTAACATGGCAAGTCTGCTTAGGTGGTAAGATCTGATCCTCCCTTGCTTGTTTATGTACTGCATCACTGTGGTGTTGTCAGTAACAAGATGAAGTGGTCCTGGGGACAAAAAGTGATTTAGAGAGTTGAGTGGCTTGATAAGGGCAATCATCTATTTTACATTTATGTGCTTGTGTCTGTCTTTATTGTCCCAGAAACTTTGCACATTTATCCACCTTAACACTGATCTTCAAGCAAAGTCCAGGGTGTCTGTGGTGACTGATTGTTTTGGAACAGTAGGGGAAAATGAGAAACGTGGATTCAGGGTATATGATGTCTCCATCAAATGATTTCTCTTCTCACGTATCCCAGAACATGAATCTGAAAAGATAATGGGTGTTGGTGCTGGGACCAAAGCCATATCACTCAACTGTCCAGGTTTTCACAGAATATCCAGAATTTTACCTCAGATTTTTGGTTGTTGTGTCTTTCGGCTTTTCCCGGTTAGAGGTCACCACAGCGGAACTCCGGTCCGCTAATGATTGACAGTAGATTTTTATGTACCGAGTTGCCGGCTCTGACACACAACCTTCAACGAAGGTACACCCATTCACGCATGTCTCCACACAGAAGACGCTCTAGCTGAGAATCGAACAGGACAACGTCTTACTGTGAGGCGACAACGCTACCACAGCACCACCGGTATGTTTCTCATAAAATTGTGGCTTTCTGGCAAACCACTGAGGATTGAAATCACAAAATAATAACAGACATTTGAGTTTCAGACTTCATGCCCTTCAGAAAATTCATGCTAATGCAAAACCTGTTATTCTATTAACTTTCTAAATTTGTAAGGGACATATTTAAAAAGTGTTCCTATTGTCCCCCTGTTATTTATGGCTTTGTTGAGATTTTTTGCTCTAAGAGGATGAGAGATATAAATGAGACTTCGGATACCAGGTCTATATCACCTTGTCGAATGATAAAAAGAGCAAACTCTCTTTCATTGATCTGACAAGGTCGAACCACTAAAGAGCGAAAACATGGACCATCGATTTTTTTCCCAGGGAAAAAAAAAATCTGTGGGCTCTCTTTGGGACTTTGCCATTTCCTCCACTATGGTGCGATCTCTGAGTTGGCATATTTAAGTAGGGGGGTGTGGGGGCACAGTCCCCACATTGGGTGTGTGTGGGATGAAGCCCCCCACTTCATTTTATGTTTAAACCTTTTTTTGCAGAGCAATGATTATTTTCCCTGGGAAAAAATCGCTGTTCCATATCTTCGCTTTTTAGGGGTTTCGACTTTATCGGATCAATGAAAGAGTGTTCACTCATTTCATCATTCAATAAGGTAATATAGACCTCAGATACCATTGTATTTTTCTCATGTGGAGTCTGGCCAGACATATCATGAGAATCATAGATGCTGTGAGACTCAGAATCCTGACATATTCCTTTCCTACCTTGCCCCTTAAGGGGCCACAACAGCCACAGAAGACATTGCTAACCCCTGATCCATAGTGGCTGTATATGCAACACAAGAGGGATTGGGGAAAAATGGAATAGGTCTAAATACACATATAATTTTTCCTGTGGAAGAAAAGCTCTTTGTACTGAGGTTCTTTTGTGATCCCAGCCTGCAAATGATATCTTTCACCAAAGACAGAGATTCCTGACACTTTGAAAAAGTGTGCATAGATAAGTAAGTCATCTAAATATGGAAAAAAGTGGATACTCTGTAGCCTGCAATATGCTATAATGAGCTAGACACTTTGTGAACACTCTTGGGGCAGTGGATAGCTCAAAGGGTAAGGCAGAGAATGGATAATTTGATTCAGACACATAAAACCTTAAGAAACATCTGAAGCCTTAATCAATGGGAATGCGATGATAAGCATCTTTTAAATCTAAGGTTACCAAAAAACATCTCAAACGGGGAAGAAGGGGTAAGAGATTGTGTTGTGAAAGCATCTTGAACATGAGCACTATCACAGACTGATATAAGAAAAAAGATATATAACTGATCTCCAGGCATTTTCTTTCTTAGGTATCAGAAACATTCTTGAATGAAAATCTGTTCCCCACCAGGAAAATGAACTATTTATTCTACCCCCCCAATAAAGCATGAGGTGTAGGACAGGAGGGAACAGAGGTGTTTGGTCTTGTCGATGTGGAATAATTCCCTGCAAAACAGGGACCCCTTCCCACTGCCTTCTGTGTACCCCGCTGAATCAGTCTCAGAACCCATTAGTCTGAAACAGCCTGTTGCCGAAGAGAGAAATGGAGATTCAGACTTTTTGTAAGGGATAAGAGACTGCCAGAGTGGGAAGGGGGACAATGCCCCTTACATAGTCATTCTGACTTATTTGACTGTCCTTTATTTTGGGGAGTACCTGCTTTCTTTTAGGGAACCTCTCCACCACTATTTTTAATGTCTGTTCACCAGCATATTGCTAAGACTGTTTGCTTTGCATCTTGTCACAGTTGAAAAAAAATTGGAAAATTTAGAAGAGGAGGAATAAAAAAGTTTGAGAGGGTCCCTGTAGCAGCTTGACCCTCTCATCACATTTTTGATTACATTTTCAGCAATAGGACCAAAATCTTAATCCAAAGGTGAATTTAAAATCTCATTTTTATATCCTCTAGGAGGTTCTGAGAATGAATGTAGGCAAACTGCCTCAACACAGTAGCAGTAGCCCCAGTAGCAATTTCACTGGGTGAAGTGTCTGCAGTCATAAACACACTTTAAATGAATAGTGACCTGAAAAATAAAACAAAACAAACCACACAAAACAGATTTTTCAGCACAGGAAGAAACTGTACATAAAAAATTCTCATATTTTCACAATTAGTAAAAATAAACTTTAATATGTGAACCTGATATTTCAAAATTAAGGTTGCTTAAACTTAAACACAAACACACACACACACACACACACACACACACACACACACACACACACACACACACACACACACACACACGCACACACACACACACATTTTTTTCTTCTCTGAAATAAAGAGTCTAATACCTTTTTCTAAATGGACAGGTACAGTATTCTTTATTATAAAAAAAGTTTGAGCCAGGAGCTGGGGGCACAGTTCACAATTTTATTTGAAGTGGTGGTGGGGGGGACACTTGCCCCCACCCCCTATGGTTCCAATGCCCTTTTGTGTGTGAGATGGTGAGGACCATTTCATCACTGAAGGATTAATTCAAAATGTGTGCTCATTTGACTCCCACTCGTGAGAAACAGTTACATGGTCAGATAAATCCCACATCGCCTTTTTACTCTATCTATAAATGCATACTGTTTGCAACACACTGATGAAGTCATCATTTCAATAATACACTGTCACACCACTAAAGTCAGACCTTTCCAGTGTCACGTGCATGTAATATACTTGTGTGCAGATTGTGTGAGTCAATAAGTAGGGATTTTGAATACAACAATGAGACTATTCTGATTGTGTCTGTGTGAATGTAAATCGATGCAGGTGTGTGTTACACCTCTTGGTATGACAACATTTAGAAGCCCACATAGCTGTAGAAGTCATTTTTGCACAGGCATCTTTTTTGCATGACACAGCTAATGTGATTCTTTCAAAAATGCTACGTGGTTCACATGCACTCAGACTTCTCCTGTAGTACTTGCATATAATGCATTTGTAGGAAGATTCTGTCAGTTGATAGGGAGTTCAAATACAAGAATGACTGTCATCTGTGATTTTGTGTTTCGTCCTCTTACTGTGCAGAACATGCTGCAAATGTGCTTGTGCTGTGCAGCTACTTTATAGCGGAAACATGAAGGTAATACACAATGGTGATGGCATCCTTTGAAATGTGCAGTGTCACAGTCATGAAATAAATCTGTAGTTGCTTCTGTGTTTCAGCTAACCTTCATAAGCCTGTGATGTCACTCATAGAGTTGCAGTCCCAATGTCACTGCTTACGGTCATTGTACATGTTGTTAACAGTGTTGCCACCCACATGTGCTATGCTCATGTATAGATGTTTTCCGTTACAAGTGTTTATTCATTTCATTTGGAAAGGCTTAATTGAAGACTGATGCTGTCATTGGAATAGACTGGCATTGTATCACAGTTGTAGTGAAGCACCTCCTGAAGACATGAGATGATGAATGTATGTTGTTGCTTAAATAAGGCATGTGTTCCAATACAGGATTATAGCCACATTGTACATACTTGTTGTTCTACCATCAGAGTAACAACACCAGGGGGCTACAAGTGTGTTTGAGTATACTTAGCATCGGGCAGTGTTGTCTGACATACAGCAAGATTCCTTCTGAGTAATTACAGGGACACGTATTCCTTGATTCATACACATGATGTAATGCTTTCACATAACCACACATATGACAATTGGAAATGCACATTTAGTGATCCCACTATGGTGCTGACTTTCTCAGCCCTTAGACAAGTGTTCCAAAGCATCATTGTTTGACTGTAAGTATTTGCGTACTTAACTGTTCTACATGAAGGACATCACCCCATTATACTTTGTATGTATGGAATGGCAGAGGCCTCCCCCAATCAATTTTAGAAAATAAAAAGTATGGGCAAATACAGTACTGCTGATTGAATGACTTTACACAGGGGGGAGTTCAACAGCTGTGATAACAGTTCCACTGTGGTGAATGTGATTAACACCCATATTCTTAAGTGGAGGAGTTTTACAGCTTGATGTTCAAATCTAGCCTAGGGTTTAATTTTGTATGAATGTAATGAAGTCACAAAACAACAATTACATCACATCAGTCTTACCCCTTGATATGTCACACTAACAGAAGTGAATGTAGCTTTGAATTTCATGGCAGTAGACATTTGTTCTGCCAGTGTCATGGTAAGAGTGCTAATTTGGCACATGCATTGACTCCTGTGGTGTACTCAAGTGTGCTCCATGTCTTGGGTCGTATGTGTACAGACATACACAAAAACATTCCTTGACCAGAACATTGATATAGGAAAGATCACAACTGTGTGCACATAAGCATACTCATTTAATTACCATCATCCTGACATGCTGATATGACATTCGTTATCAGGGATTCTTTCTTAATTCACACATTCATTTAATTTGTTTGTGACAATACCCATTGCTACTTCCTGTAGCAGATGCCAACAATACCTAGCTCTGGGTAACACATTGCATCATAGTGTGGTGTTTGCATCTATTTTTATCTGTCTGCACAGGAGTGCCTTACAGATAGGTATTACGAGTGTTTAAAAGTAATAAGTTACTATTACTAGTTACTTTTAAATGAAAGTAATGTATTACTGTTACTTATTACTTTTCTAAAAAAAGTAATATATTACTATTACTAGTTACTAACTAAAGTATTGTATTACTGTTGAGTTACTTTTTTACATAAGTATAATTTATCAATTCTCATATTCAGATTTACTCACACAGTACTTGTGTGTGAGGAATACATGTTTGGTGCACATGCCTATGAGTGCATTATTAAAGTTCTAGACACAGTGTTGCAATAATGAAGAATAGCATTTTACAGTTTAAAAAGTCACACAGACTAGTTTTTACAGTCAGAGAGTCACATGTTAATACTTAAACCAAATTACACACAGCCAGCAACACAAGACCCATAACAAGTTACAATCCATCAAACTGTCAACAAAGTACATTAGGGTAATTTGCTAAAATTGTTGCTGAGGATGCAAAAATGCTTACAGAATATGTCATATAGATCTAACAAGACAACTATCACAACAAAGTCAACCAAAATATTACCTTATATAACTATTCACAATGACTACAAAATGGCTACACATTTCTGTTGGCTTGAGGAAGGAGCAACTTTTCCAAGAGTTCATCGGTGAGTCTATTTTTTCTTGCAGTCAAAACTTGACCACCAAGACTGACTAGGCATTCATCTGGTGCACTAGATGGCAGAGCTGTATTAGTGCTCAGAAATATCTTTAGATTATAGGATAACTGTTGAGAGAAGATATTTCTCTGGAAGGGTCAGCCTGATACATGTCCATCTGAGAAGATATGCTGACACTGGCTGGTGTTGACTATTTGAAACTGAAGAAGTTATCTTCAGCGGTTAGTGCAGAAGGTTCAGATGACCCACATGCAGCTTCATCCAGTTTCTGCATGATATCAAGGAGAAGAGAGTTGCTTCTGAGTTTCTGCTCTTCTCTGTCCATCCATTGCAAATGGAACTGTGGATGCACTATGCTAGCAAGAATGAGCTCTTCACGCTCCAGAAGGTGATCGAACTGAGCCTCAATGCCTTTAAGAAGAGCATCAACTAGCAGCACAGTGAGCTTCACAGACGGCCAGACGTTGGACAACTTGTTCTTCAGGCACATAAAGGAAGGGATCAGGATTCCCATGAAGCTTTTCAGTTTCAACTGCAGGATGTCCAGAGCCATTTCCAGGGGCTGCATTGCTTGCACAAACTCAGCAACAAAGGCAATTTCTGCAGGCCTGAATATGGCAATTCCAATCTGTTCACATATCTCATTTAGCAAGCCTTCATCCTGAGTTGCAATGTGGTAAATTCTCTCCATCGCATAGAAAGTGGGATTCCATTGCCCCCCATTAAGAACAATCAACACCAGATCACACTTATTGCAAACCACCTCAGCAGCTTGGTGCTGTGACTATCCTTGTTCCAAGCAGCATAGCATAGCAGTTGGCCATGGTGCTTCATATGATCCTTTTATTCTATGCATCATCGCAAGCAGATTCAGCATTGTGGAGGGCAACTAGATTCAATGTGTGCGCTGCATGACTCAGATGGGGAGACAGAGAATAGGTGTTCTCACTTTGCCCTGACTGACTCAGCATGGCTGTCACACTGTTGTAAATCACTTCACCATCATCATCTTCATCTTGGGACAGAATGCTTGCAATCTGAGATCTCTCACATTCTGAGAAGACTGAGAACGCCTTTCCAAAATTGCTGTCATTGTCAATAATTGTCACACACACCTTTTGATCTATCTTGTACTAGATGTGAATGCTCTCAAGAGTTGACACTATGAGATCATATGTATGCCTCCCCTGTATTCTGCAGTATGAAAAAACAGCTGACTTTCATTGAAGTGTGTCACAGTTGATCCAGGGTGGTGATGCCAAAGAAATTGTGATGCTGATGGGTCCAAATTTCAGCTGTAGTGCAAACAGTTGAAACGGTTGCTAAGTTTTCCTTCAAGTTCTCTTTCATATCACTGAACAGTCCCCCCCCCCACCCCATTCAACAAGTGTTTTCCTGCTCTTGACCAATTTTCTGGTTGCAGGCCAGTTACAAGGTTGATGAAGGATAGCTGTTTGACAATGCTGAAACACTGCATGTCATTCACCATGAAGTCAATGATCAAATTATCCACCATGACTTTGTCAATGATTTCTTGTCCAACTTGTCAGCACCTAAATCAATTCCTTTCCTTTTTAGGCTATTTAGCTTTCCAATTGCAATAGGATGTGATATCTGAAGAAGCTTTTTTAAATTCGACATACTCTTTGCCAAAGTTCTGTAGGTCTTCTTTGTTGGCAGACATAGCTTACATTTCACATCAATGTTTTTTCCATCATTCATAATTAGGTCAAAGAATTAAATGCACATGGATCGTTTGAACTTCGACTTTCCATTTCTCAGTGAAAGCACTAAGCAGAAAAATGGATGCGTGTGGAATATCTACAGTATATATTGCAAATGGAAACTACATTAATCCTTCATAATCAAAGCCTCTATCAAAATGTGGCTCTGATTGGCTGAAGCTTAAAATAAAAGGACTACCAGAAATACAAAAAAAACAAAAGTTAAAGTAAACTGTACAGAACGTTTTCTAAGTTTTCTTTAATAGCTGAATAAAACACTTATCTGAAACACCTAAATTGTATATGGAACAGCATAAACAACTGAAATGCTGCAAGAGTAAGCTTTTATTTTAGCAAAAAAAAAAAAAAAGAAAAAAAGTCCTGTCCTTTGCACTGGCCGTGGGTATGGTTTGTGTTGCAAAAACTTTTTTCTACAAAAAAGTCTCACTTTGGACATTTGAAAATGTGACAAACACATTACTTACTTACTCTGCCTGTAGTCAGTTTCAAAAATATGTCTACCTAATAAAACCAAATATCCAAATTCTTTTGCCCTAAGGAATGTATGATGTTTAATTAACATAATACACATTACAGCTATATTACCAGTTAAGCAGATCAAAGATGGCCATACACACTAAAACCCACTTTTATGTACCACTTCAAATCATCAGTGGCCACTTCCTTCCATCAAGACTCGCAGTGAAGGAATCCAACTGCCTGTCACCAGTAGCAGGAAGTAAAATGTCAAGGCAATCATTCTTTAAAATGCTTTTCTGCTGGACTTTGTTGCTTTAAATAACTAAGTATTCCACACCAACTCACTAATTATATATTAACAATTGCTTAAACAGCAAACAAAGTGGGTGTTCTAGAAAAATACAAATATCATAACTGAATTAATTGTGGGCGACTACCCACTATAAGGACTAGTGGCATAGCTAGAGTATGTGCTGCCGGCTATGGTCTTTGAGTTGCCACCCCTCTCCCTCACAAAACAAAACACATCTTTTGTGGGGATTTTTCTGATCATATCACCTGTCAGTCCACAAACATTTAAAACATAAAAGAGAAGCCAAGGGCTCCAGATTATGTGGAACACTCTCCATTCAACCATAAATTAACCCACTGTTCTGCATTGAACAATGTTGGCTCTGCTACACAGCTTCTGATTGGTTCATATACTGTACTTACTATCACTTGGCACTGGGAGCCCCAGAGCAGCCCCTCCTGTGGCAACCCCTACCCCTCCAAAGCAGCCACCTACCCAGCCATTTCAGTGTTCAATTACATGGTTATTTCTCCCTGTTTACCATAAACACTGTTCAAATATATCAGTGTGAATACTGCTTTCTTATATACTTCTACAATGATTACAGATATTGAAATAAAATAGCACAAACACTGATAGCCATTTGCTAAACAAAAAAATACAGTCTCACAATGAAAATAGACTTAGCATGACCAGTAAACTACTTTGCCCTTGAAACTCACATTCATTGAAATGGCATTAAAACTCACATTCAAAGAAAATGCATCTGGCCAGTGGAGGATTACATTTACATTTGGGGTGTCTTCAAACCATAGGCTCCTTGCACACATTTTTAGGGACATGCATACATGTGTTCTTTGATTCAACTTCCTGATTGTATTAAAATTATATTCCTTGCATGACGATATCAGATATTGTTATCTTTGCTAACATGTCTGGCTGCAGTTTCGTAAATACTAGTAAATAATTTTAAATTACCCTGTGTTATAAATGCCAGCATGACTAGCTATAATTTTGTAAATAAGTTTATGTTTTTTTTTTATTGTTTCTTTGATTTGTGTAAGATGGTTGAATCAAACAGTTTTCTTCTGGCTGACCAAATGTATGTCTTTTAAAAATAATTCTGAATGCAGGTTGTGCCAGTCAGAGTGACATCATCATGTGCCAGAGCCGAAAGGAGCAGCTGTTTTTGTTTACTTTTCAAAATTTTGAAATGAGTAGAATTCTCATAACAGCTTTCTGTGACTTTTAAAAGATTCTGCTATAAAAAGCAGATGCTGAGTCAATTTCAGTTAACAGTTATTCAGAGTTGAGTAGTTGCAGCAGTTGCTGTCATAGTCCATGGTTGTTTCCAGATCAGCATTTATCAGAGATTTTCAGAGCTGTTCAGCAGAAATAATAGGATTTGCTATTCCAGTTGCTGAGGACCAGACAATAGCTCAAAGAGCGGACGTATATTCTTATTTTGCTTGCAGAAATAGGATTATTATCTTGCCTTGCTGACTCAGTTAGATTAGACAGGGACAGTTAATCTTTAGATAGTTAGGGAGTTACAATTAGATAGTTAGAGATTTTCTTAATAAGTGTGAAACCTATCCTACAGTGTTATTTTCATAATTCTTGTTTGTGAAACTCAGTGGTTTATTGGAATCAGTTATTCAGTGTATATATGTTTTAAATCATTTTATTTATAAAATATTTTACTGCCATTTATTGTGGCTGGTTATTGAGAAAGTACTTTTAGTAACCTGAGAGTGCTTATGCTTATTGTGATAACACCAAGGTCACTCTGAAAAGCCTGACTGCTTGGATTACATGCTACCTTACATATCAAGATTTATTTTACCCAATATAATTGAACATCCATTTTAAAGGGTATTGTGGTAATTTGATTGGTGACAACATTATCATGTAATTTGGGAAAGCAGATAAATCTGTGCCAGTATTTCCCAAGAGTGTTTTTATGTGTGATTATCAAATATTAAAAATTGAGGATGTCAAATACCTAGAACTGGGCCACAGTGCTCTGCAGTGGTTAGTATGAAGATTCATCTGGGGACCTGGACTGAAGCATGCTGTTCAGTCTTAGGTTTGGAACCTGTTTCTACTGTACCCTTAGGGGAAATTGTGTGTTCTATCCCTGCTTTCAGTGATGCTTCCTTATCAGTGACAGAGGTGAGGATTGAGGCTCCTTAGTTACTGCCCTGGGTTTAAGTAGAAGGTTGTCACACCTTGTATAATACAGCACCACTTGTTAGAATGTGTTTCAAATTTGTAGTTTTGAACAATAATGACACAACTACCCATTTCAGAAAATTTCAACCATAAAAGGCCACTCAGGCATCTGTCATTACAATCCACCAAAATCAGTCAACAATAAGCACAATCTCTGCAAAAGTAAAAATCATTTGAATAATTCTGAATAGTTCCACATTAAAGAGAACTATAACTAATGAAGAGGTTGCTACTGGCAAAGAACTTTACATGTACAAATTTCGTGCCTGCTGCCCTTGAAAATTAAATTGCCAATGTTACATTAAAAATGGTAAGCTGTTAAAGATAGTAATATTGCCATAGGAAATGACTGACAAACCTACACATTTATGGTTAATAGGCATCTCATGCAAAGCTGTGACTGTGTTTTCTTGTGTGTTGTGATAAGGCAGAGGCATATGCCAGTCATTCTAGCTGTGGGCATTAATAATTGAGAAAATTGAGACATAAATGGCTAGGTTTAAATGGCTATAGGGCCATTACCCAGTAACCTATTTTCGTATGATCTTATGAAAGAATTATCATGGGTAACTTCAGTGCTGATTGTGGGTCCTCCAATGGAGCAGACACGGTCTCCATATTGACAGTGCTTTCATCCCAGTCTTTACATTTATTTCTGAAAGTACCCCAGAGTCCAGTGCTGACATTTTCAGGGGCTGTCCTTTTTTTTAAATCTGGGTTCAGTGTAAAGTCTGCAAAACACACAGATTATATTACACTAGAAAATGTCAGACTTCAATCATTTCCATTTTCATAAAGGAGACAGATATGATCTGCTCAATTTCTACACTATTTGGCCTTGATAACATGTGGAATATTTCAGTCTTTCCTATTCATCCTAAATTGAAAAAGCTCTGGATGTCATTACAGAACATCAAGTAAACACTTTTGAGGGGTCTCAGGCATGTGTGGAGAGTATATGTTAAAATTCCACCTCCAGCATTACTTACCACATTCAGGGATGTTGGGAATAAAGTTAAGTTTTAACTCCATTCTACCAAATGGGAATCAGACTCCATATTAGCAATGTAAAACAGTTCTGAAATGGTATTAACCATCTTCTTAGTCCTGGTAGATTGCTTAGACCTAGTCTGTGCTTGCATCATTCCTCATTGGTGTTCATAACTTGAACACCAATGATCATGCTAAGCATCTGTCCTTTAAGTCAGTATGTACCACTGTGATAAATACGTTAAATACCAAAATCAGCCTCTTCAGCTGGTCTCTGCCCCCCTGAATGCCTCAAAACTTGTTTCATATCCAGTGTCTTTCCCTGTTAACTATTCATATTAATCAAGCAACTAAATAATGCTAAACCCACACTTAAGGAACAATTATTTTTTCTTCCCCCAGTTATTTTGGGTCTTCCACAGACTTTAGTAATGTCTATTAAATTGCACTGTTTCTTCTGCTGGCCAAGTTTGTGGAACATTTTATTTTTCCTATCTCTTGGCAGTAATTGTATGATAATAATCTTATCTCCATTACACAGTACGGCTTCCATCCCAGCCATAGGAAAACATTTTCTTTCATTTTTACTGAATATATACATGCCAAACTCAGTAGAGTGCTCCAGTGGTGCATAATAGATCCCTTAGTAGTATGGCTTCTGTGGCACATAATAGACTCATTAGTAGTATGGCTCCTGTGGCACATAATAGACTCATTAGTAGTATGGCTCCTGTGGCACATAATAGACTCATTAGTAGTATGGCTCCTGTAGCACATAATAGACTCATTCGTAGTATGGCTCCTGTGGCACATACTATACATGGCTTCTGTAACACAATACTGTTGTGTTTGGACCTCCATTACTCTGATATCCACTGTAAGGGCTTCAAATTCCAAAGACATCCTCTACAGATATCACAACTTAGGGAGGCACAATGGCACAGCTGATAGCATTGTCACCTCACAGTAAGAGGTTCTCCTGTTCAATTCTTAGATGGGGTGCCTTCTGTGCAGAGTCTGCATGTTCTCCCTGTCTTCACATAGGTTCATAGGTTCATAGGTTCATACTAGTCTATCTGCCCTAGGGCATTTATAAGCCTAGCCAGAGTATGTTTGGCTTTCGCCACCCATTTTAAATTAATTTTGCTATGCCCTTTTTTGAGGTTAGTATACTGTGCCTCTGTCTAACAGTGACACAGAAGTGATACCCGGTGTAAACCTATGATCTCCCATCCACTCATCAAGATTCCTCTTGAAGAGAGTCAATGAGGGACTCTGCCTAACCTGAACTGGGATTTTACTCCAGAGTGAAGGGAGCCTCTGGGTTATGAATCTGTCCCTCCAGCATGTCCTATTTATTTCAGTGCTGAGGTTCAAGTCTCTCGAGCGCGTAGCTCGGGATTTTGATTTTTTGAGGTGCAGCATGTCCATTAATTCCGGGTTGGACATGGCTTTATACGTCAGGCACAGATCGCCTCTGAGCAGGCGGTATGCCACTGAGTAGAGCTGGAGTTTCTTTAACCGGGCAGCATATGGCATCTGTTTGAGCCCTATGATCCTCTTGGTGAGGTACTTTTGGGGTATTTCCAGTTGCTGCAGGTGTCTGGTAAGGTACATCCCAGAAGGGGCATTGTACTCAATTATGGGCCTAATGAGGGATGAGTAAAGAGGCACGATGACCTCCCCTGATCTAGATGTGAATCCCTTCATGATTAGGTGGGCTATATAAAATGTTTTTCTAACCACTTTGGCCACGTGGTTGTCAAATGAGAGATTGCTATCAACTTGGGTCCCCAGGTCTCTAATTACTTCTTCTGTACTTAATGGATTACCACCTATGTGGTAATTTGTGGGCACTTTGTTTTTGCCAAAGGGGATGACTATACACTTTTTGGTGTTTAGCTTGAGGCCATGGCTCTGGCACCAGTTGTCTGTTTCTATGAGGCCCTTTTGGAGGATGCTTGTGTTGGCTGGAGAGTCGATTATGGCACCCAGTTTGCAGTCATCTGCGAACTTAGTCAGCCACAGTCCTTCTGTGTTGATCTATACCTCCGAGAAATATATACCGAACAAGAGAGTTCCCAGGACTGAGCCTTGGGGAACGCCACTTGTAACTGGTTTGGAGTCTGACATGGCTCCAGCAATTCTAACCATGTGGGTTCTGTCCTTGAGCCAGTTTGCAACCCATCTAGTGACATAGGGGTTTATATTTAAGCTGGTGAGCTTATCTATAATGCCCGAGTGGGGTATTGTATCGAAGGCTTTTGCGAGGTCCAGGTAGGCTGTGTGGACCACCTTCCCCTCGTCAATGGCCTTGGTGACTGTTTCAAAGAAATCAACCAGGTTTAAGAGGCAGGATCTGCCCTTAACAAAGCCAAACTGGGTAGGATCCAGTGTCTGTAGGTCCCCAATATCTTTATTTATGAGGTCCATGATGATCCTTTCCATAGCTTTGCAGTCCAATCTAGTCAGGCTTATGGGGCGATAGTTTCCAGGATCCGTTGAGGCACCACCTTTGTGGAGAGGGACCACTGTTGCTGTACGCCAATCTTTGGGTACATATCCTGTAGTAAGGCTGAGATTGAACAGTAGTTTTATGTTTGGGTTTAGCTCTTCTTGGAGTTCATGTAGGACGCAGCCTGGGACACCGTCTGGTCCCATTGCTGCTGTGTTTTTTGCTTTGGAGAGGGCAGCTCTTACCTGAACATCTGAGATGTCAGGGGGGCAGCACTCTGCTGGGATAAATATTTGCCCTTTTGGTGGGGAGGGGGGGGAGAAGTTTGCGCTGAACCTGTCAGCTAGGATGTTGGCAATGTCTGTGGGTTCAGTGTATTTTTTGTCATTTTGGACTAATTCTGAGCATATCTGGGAATTCCCACCCAGATTCCTAACATAACTAAAGAAAGCCTTGTGATTATCCTTAGTGTCCTGTGCAATTTTTCTCTCAAAGCTGGCCTTAGACGATTTTATGAGTGCCCGTAGTTTTTTGCTAATACTGATCAGAGATGCCTTCCCTTTTTGGGATTTTGCTCTATCATGTAGTAGCTTCCTCCTTCTATTGTATAGTTTGTTTATGGCTGGGGTCCACCAGACAGGACGTCTGCCTTTGGAGGATTGGGTCTTGGTTTTATATGGGATTGCATGATCCATGCATTCCTAAAGGTGTTCATAGAATGCGTTTATAAAGGATTCTGCGGTCTGGGCCATATTTTTCACAGGCCCGGGGGCTTTGAAGGATTCCACCTTGGTTTTGAGGAGTGTGAAATTTGCTTTAGAGAAGTTTTTCACTGTGGTTTTCAGGGCAGGGGGTGGAGTCGGGATGTGAATATCCAGTGAGATTAGTTTATGGTCTGATCTTACCAGTGAGGGATACACTTCTGGTCTGGAGCATAGAGTCCCCATGTTGGTGATGATCAGGTCCAGTATGTTATCCCCTCTTGTGGGAGTGGTAACAAGTTGTTCCATAGCATTTGAGTTTGTAAATTCTAGGAACCTTTGGGCTAGGGTGTTGGAGCTAGAGTAATGCTCCCAGTCTATGTTTGGGTAGTTGAAGTCGCCCGATATAATGGTGTTTGGAGAGACCTTCATATTTTCCAGTGTTCTCAGGAAGGCCGAGTGGGGTTCCTGGGTTTGGGAGGGTGGTCTGTAGCAGGCTATAAACTGGAAGGCAGTTTTACCCACTGTTAGTTGCACATGGATAGTCTCTGATGCTTCGTGCTGTGCCACCAACCTGGAGGTGTGGGTATCTTTGACGAATATTGATACTCCCCCTCCTTTTGTAGTACGGTCCAAGTTTTGGGGCCGAAAAGCATGGTATGAGGTATAACCTGGTAGTGCTGGGGTGCCCTCGGGAGCCTTGAACCAGGTTTCTGTTACTGCACAGATATCGATGTTCTCCATGCTAAGGAGAGTTTAGAGTGCGTGCATCTTGAGGTTTAGACTTCTGGCATTGAGTAGCATTACTCTTAGTTTCTTATCCTTTGTGATACCTATGGAGGTGGGTTTGTCTTTTGAGCCTTGCCTAAAAAAGGCACTATGGGGGTAGCAAGAGCCTTTGCCAAAATCCGAAAGCCCAGGGGTGACAGGTGCAAGCCGTCCCTAGCGAAGCATCGTGGCTTGTCGAGCATGTCATCCCAGGCTGACAGGCATTGGATCCCCTTTGAATGACACCAATACTTAAGCCAATTGTTGAAATTGATCATCTTGTCTTCATATTGTGGCATCATTCTTGGTGAGGGTAAGATGCTACTCAAGGACATGAATTTCTTCTGGGTCTTCCAGTTTTCTCCCATATTCCGAAGATATGCAGTAGGTGGATAAGATACTCTAAACTGGTCATACGTGTGAGTGTGTGCACAAGTATGTGGTGTGGGAGAACTATTATGGCAGGACCAACCACCCAGTGGCATAAAACTTGACTGTAGATGAATGTCATTATTGAAGTGACACTTGACCTCATGTGCAAAAATGGGAAAATGGGGTTGTGGATGGATAAATGAATGGATATGCATACTAGACTCAAGTTATGTCAAGCTATTGAATCATAATACTTTTATTTATCAGTGGCTTTTTGCGCTGTCACCCGCCACTTCTTTCTACACAGGCTGCAGAATTACTGTGTGTATCAGCCTTCAGAAAAGCTGGACTGAATCCATCAGATGTGCTTGGCCAATTTGTCTTTTCTGTCCATGTCAACATTATGTGATGACATTGTAGCAATTGTATCCAACTCATTCTTATTCTATTCTGCTTCTTCCACTGCTGGTGCCAGACACTAACAACATACCTTCAGTATTATACAGCCTTGCCTAACTCTTAGCGAAATCAAGATCGTGCACTATTCATTCAAGACCCGCTGTGAGGATGTTCTGAAAATAATTGCCTTA
The DNA here is from genome assembly GCF_019279795.1 of Protopterus annectens. Lineage (NCBI taxonomy): Eukaryota > Metazoa > Chordata > Ceratodontiformes > Protopteridae > Protopterus > Protopterus annectens. Next base: position 1,135,083,795 of record NC_056747.1, read on the forward strand.
GATAACAATAATGTTGAATCTGCTAATTCGATAAAGTTAATGCCTTTCATTATTTATAATCACTTGAAATGTGATCCAAATGTCTCGCAACTAATCAGAAAAAAATGGAGATGTTGTAAACACTCAGGCCCTTTATAACTAATTTCCAGTGGAGCACGCACACACTTACCTTGTCTGTTACTGGAACAGATATTTTAAATTATGTGTGCAAGTGTGGACTGACTTTACAAGTTTACATCAGCAGAGGCATGCATGTGTGCAACACATGCATGGTCCTCCTTAAAGGAGAAGATGCCACCACTGTGGTGTTAAGAACTTTTATTTTTGTTAATTATTAGTAATTTACAAGACTGCCTCAGCTAGGAAGTGCTGCCTGGTGCGGACTGCCCCTCTCAGCCCCCCCGCCCCCAAGCTATGCCGCTGTATTAACCTGTGTTTTGGTGATGGCTTTGGAAAAAAAAAGGTAATTCAGTAATTCATCAGTGGGGTGACAGATGACAGGTAAGAGGTAGTGGAATGTTTTGTATGGAAGTGTGGGAGGGTTAGCTATGTCATCCTTAATTCCATTAATTGTTTTGGATCATTCAATCCTATGTAATTCAATTCAAGCAAAAATAAGGCACATACTAGTTACTAATAAAAGTAACATATTACTATTATTGATTTACTATACTGAAAAGTAATTCCTAATATTACTAGTTAGTAAAGAATGTAATATATTACAGTAATGCATTACTCCCATCACTAGGTACTACATATGTCACACTCTGCTCCCACATTTGTAGCACCACAAGTACCTTCATATGGGATGTATAACCTTTAGCATACTGAGGTGCATAATTCTCTTAAATGGTGATCCTCCTCATATGTGTGTTAGGCCTATTTCTGTGGTATGCATAGTTAATACAAAGGTCAGTGTTAAGAATGATGGAATAGGTTTGATTCTTACAAAAGGAAATTGTGGCTTCTGAGTCATTACTATATTGATGGAATGTGTGCTGTGCAAATATCCCATAATCTATATACTATACTTGCAGACTATCTGAAATCGGCATGTAAATGACATTCATATGTCATGTCATTCACCTCTGTTACAGTGGTAATTTGTGTAACTGTTGCATCCTATAATATCATGTCTGCTTTTATTTACCCATATTTGCTCAGGAAGTGTGACCATCATTAATTATTATAGGCTCATAGGTTCATAGGTGTAAACTAGGCTAATGGCCCTGGGACATTTACAAGCCTAGCCATAGCATTACCCTGGCATAGGGACAATGACATACCTATTGCAAAATTTCATTATTACAAAATTGTCTTTGTGACATAAGCACCTTCACATCAATTATCTTACTAGAATTTGAACATTTACTCTTCCCATTACATATTTCTGTGTATATAGCTTTGATTTTTGTGCACATTGTCCTCAGTACACTTTTTGTGCCTGGTAACCCATGCATTGTAGTTGCCCTTGCCGTTTCCTCTCCGCGCCGCATTGCTAACACTGACCTTTGTATTAATTATTTATTAATGATTACTTATTTTTGTATTTATGTTTGATTTCTGTGCATATTGCACTCAGTACACTTTCCCCGCCTGGTACAGCTTGCATTATTTGCCTTGCGTAGCTCTTCCTGCTGTCTGCATGAGAACGCTTAACAGGTGTGCCCATAGGAAAGCTTCTTTGTTTACTGTTGTGCTCTTGTTGCTCAACACATTTTCATGGCCACCCACACTGGTGCTGACCAGGAAAACTTGTTTGTGTTTATGTAAGTGTCATGAGCAGCATGCGTATATGCAGTAATTAGCACTGCTGCTCATCAGGTAAGATGTAAACGAAGCCTGCACGATTATTCATGAATCCCACACAGCGTCTTTTTTTCCCTGAGTGATTTTGCCTGTGTAAAATTAAAAAGCAACTTTTAAAAAGAAAAATACCCCTGAAACATTCCAAAAGTTAAAGAAGATGCACACACTAGTCACCAACCAATATACTTGCTTTTTTGTTTATTATTTATTTATTTCCATTTGGTTACTGGGAAGGTTGGACTGGGTCATGAAAGAACCCCTTATGTTTGTTTGTTTGTTCATTTATTTATTTATTTATTTGCATTTGGTCACTGGGAAAGTTGGTCTGGGTCATGAAAGAACCCCTTATGTTTGTTTATTTATTTCCATTTGGTTACTGGAAAGGTTGGACTGCGTCATGAAAGAACCCCTTTTGAGTGGAGGCCCGTGGAGAAATGCTTCAAATACATGTTTAGTGAGAGAAAATTTTACAAAGAGATTATAGCAGCACATTGTGAGTCAAACAACATTTGAAGAAAACTGATTACAGATTCTGCATTGACTAGGTGTCTAGGTGTGTATATGGCAAGTAGCAGTTAATATGTAAATTAAATTTGAAAAACTTTTTTACAATGAATTAAGAAAATATATGTAATTATTAATATCCCATTCAGGTTTAACATACAAATAAATTTAAGACATCTAATTATTTCTCAGATAAATTGTAAAGGTATGTCTGAAGGGCATACTTGAAACCACTCTCTATGAGCGAATCCCTCAATCACTTAAATGGTGCTGCTCAGGGGTGTGGCACTTGTTAGTCAAAGGTACAAATGCCAAGGGATTTCAAGCACACCTCTAGAATAAACAGCAGCCTATGAGTGACCAAGTGTGTGGACTACCATGTGAGGTGTCATGTAAGATGTTCTCACAATAAGTGGATTTAAGTCAAATAGGGTCAGATAAACCAAAACTAGAACTTTAAAGCTAATCCACTAAAAAATATGGAGTCAATGAAGCTCTCACCAAACCAGCATAAAGTGATAGTCAGATATCCCAGTAAGTAGCTGGGCCATGGATTTTTGAGCTTGCAGCAAATGGTCAAATTTCTAGTTAGGAAGGTATTACAGTAATCCAAATGATAAGACACTGGACTCATGTGCCACTGTAGAGAGGTCTGTTGGTGAATGCCTAATGAGGGTAATATTCCTGGGCTGGCAGCAGATGATCTTATAACCAAATAAATCTGTTCCTCTAAGGATACCTTATTGTTTTTAGTGTTGTGGACCACTGCTGAAGATGTTTCAAACACAGTCTTGGTCATGAGCCCAGATTAGGCTACTAGATATAATCTAGGCCATAAAGCGGGGGGAGGGGGCAGTTTCTGTTTTTTTTTTCTTTTATCATTTACTGATGAAAACACAGAATCTCTCTCTCTCTCCCTCTGTATATATATATGTGTATATATATATATATATATATATATATATATATATATATATATATATATATATATAGTTCTTTGCGTGATTCTTGAGTGTGTGCTCTAACTCTGCTTGCGACAGTCAAATGGTTAAATGGCCTGCACTCCTGAATCTTCTGCTTTTCCTTCATTGATTGTTTTCTGATGACCAGAATTTATTACTGAACCTTTGTCGCCAGTTCTGCAAATCAACATTATGGTCCAGGGACAGCAGTTCATCTTTTAAATCTCACTTTTATACACCATTTTATTATCATGTTCTTTCATATCCTGAGTGACAGACAGTTGTCTTAGCTATAGTTTACCTGGACATTTAGCAAATTTCACAAATGTTAAAGCTTCATATGTTCACTTCCATTGCAGAGTGAGCTTTGCTGATAGGGTTGAATACAAAATGCAGTGTAATGTATTGTTAGAAAATTCATTGAGTCTTGCTTGATAAATTGAATACTTTAGTCCCTGACTTCCTTAACCCCTGAATATAGGGAGTGAGGAAAAAATAACCTTATGGTTCACAGTGACAGGTAATAGCTCTTTAAATGCAACTGTACATTAAAGAAAGTGACAATCTTTATGTGAACAGCAGGTATAGCCCCCACTGTCAATTAGACATAAAGCTAATTACTAAGTAACTGGAATGGCAGTGATCTGTATCGCACCACTGCCCTATAAATATGCAGATCACACCTCATGATCAGCAAGAAGTTCTAATCTCATCACAGATAACACCCCACAAAAAGCAGTTCTTAATCTACCACTGTCCATCAATGATGTGGAGATAGCTTGGTAAGTGATGGAATTCCAATCACACGCAAACATGCTCAGCACTATGCAACCAGTCAGGTTGCCACCAGGTTATTAACTGCTCCAGTGACTGGTGCTGTTATAGTTACAGTAACAGTAATCTCTTACCATTAACACCTTCTGCTCTCTACATTTACACACACACCCCCACACGTACACACAAACATAAAGAGATACACATGCACAAATCTACAAATACACAGACAGACACACACACACACACACACACACACACACACACACACACACACACACACACACACACACACACACACACACAATCACACACACACACATGTACAGATGCTCACATGCACACAAACATGTATAGATACTGACACAGACACACACACACAAGCATGTACAGATACACACACACACACACACACACACACACACACACACACACACACACACACACACACACACACACACAAATATGTTCGCAGATACACCCACAAATATGTACACACATAGACACACACACACACACAAATATGTATGCAGACACACCTACAAATATGTGCACACAGACACACACACACACACACACACACACACACACACACACACACACACACACACACAACATGTACAGATGCTCACATGCACACAAATATATAGATACTGACACAGACACACACATACACACACACACACACACACAAGTATGTACAGATATACACACACACACACACACACACACACACACACACACACACACACACACACACACACACACGTAGGCAGACACACACACAAATATGTACACGCATACACACACACAAAACATGTACAGAACACAAACACATGTACCAAGGGACCTAATAGTACATTTGTAAGCATGTACCTCTTACCTGACTTTGACAGCTCTACTTTACCTCCCAAAACACACCAATACCTAAAATCTGTTATACAGTACTCAGTTTAATTATGTAAGATTATGTTAGAGTTATTCCATGTGTTTTAGGTACAGGTAGTATGCAAGCCAAATGCAGCAGTTTACCTTATTCTGGTTATCTGGTGGAGTCACTCTTTTTAGAAGGAGGGCTCCACAAACAGCCTTAGTATACTTAGATTTATGTGGGAGCCCTTATAAATGTTAAAGCAGCATGTCATATCCTGCATAGTAAAATAGTAAATTATTTTTCTCCTCGGATTCCTCCTTTGCAAAATAAACAAATTTAAATTCAGTTTTACATAGAAAAAGGAAAATAAATAGATCAGGACTACACTGGCTACTGAAAAATACCAGGTTAATCTCACAATTTTTCCATAAACTTGTTATATCCTTTAAAGATTTCTTGGCTTGACGCTTGTTCTTTTTTAACAGTTAAATGTGGTGTTTCCCATGTCCTAACCTTTGTGAGTATTCTCAGTAAGGTAGTTAATTATGGTGAGAGATACTTGTAGGCATTTGATATGACCTAAGATTTTTTTTTTTTATTTTGCTTTTCTTTACAGGGTTTGTATGAATGAGTTTAGTGAATTTTTTTTTTCAGTAGAGGCCTGGGGATGAAAGTTCCAAAATATTAGAAACATTTTTAAACAGTTACTCAATAATAGAAAGGAAAAGACATTAAGTAAGCTACATTAACAATTACATATATTTGGTAATTAGATTACATTTATATGACATACAGGTGACTATAACAGTATAAAATATATTTATGCATTAGTAGTTGGTGAACATTTCAGCATTTGAAGAGGCATTTTAGTGGGTTTGTCAAATAGATAATAATAGATCATGTGATTAGTGCTTAGAAATTCAAATAAATGGAGGTGATAGAAGGAACTATGTAGGGCAGAAAATATTAATACTGTAATTAACAGATAGGGTATAAAGCAGGTTCAGAGATAATTACATATATGGCTATCATAAGGTTCATGATGCTAGAAAGACTTTAATTCATTCAATAGTTAAAACCATACACATATACAAAAATAAGAGCTTTTGTTTTTTTTTTTGTTAGAAACTTCACCAGATCATTTTTTTCTATTCCATTGCTTGTGCTCTGTTTGAGAAGTAGCTATGCAACCATTGCAACGAAGAGTTGGTGAGCTCTAAGGATGAAAGTTTATGTAAGAGTTTTTGGTGGAGACAGTTTCAAAAGCTTTTGTTAAGTCTGGGAATATGGTGGAGACCAGGGGCGGCCCGTGCTATTGGACTGCCGACTGCAGCCCCCCCCAGCTGTAAAAAAATTAAAAAAAAGAAAGAAAATAAAGATAAAAAAGAAAAATAAAAAAACGCGGACTTTCGCGCATGTGCACTAGTCCAGACTGCTGCTGAGACAGTCTGGAGCATGCGCAGACTGTCTCAGCAGCAGTCCAGATTAGGAAACACTTAACAGACATCCCAGAAGTCTATGCAGTTGTAACTGCATAGACCTTCACAGGAAATGGATCTAACTCGGACTGCAATGTCAGCAGGCAGGCTGGAGTCTTGTTGGGAGAAATCTCGCGTGGTGGATTTGAGATTCTCCAACGGATGTGCGCAAAGGGATTGTGAGGTCGCGGGCATGGATTTAATGGTGCGAAAGGATCGTGAGCATGGATTTAATGGCATGAAGGGATCGCTCCAGGTAAGATAGGTGTCTGTGTGTGTGTGTGTGTGTGTGTGTGTCTGTGTGTGTGTGTGTGTGTGTGTGTGTGTGCATGTGTGTGTGTTTTTAAGTTTCTGTGTGCGCGAGTGCATGGGTACTTACATGCATTAAAGCGGGTGTGTGTGTGTGTGTGTGTGTGTGTGTCTTTGTGTGTGTGAGTGACTACCATTGGCTTCCTTTAACCCCTTGCATTCACTTAGATGTAACTGGGAGATGCAATTTAATACATTTTTCAGGTGTGAGTCTCAGGGGTGACTAGAACTTGTCCACATGACTTTTCAGTATCAACATTATAGGTAACATAATTATATGTGAATTTGGAGACCTCATCATAGAAGTGCAAGATATTTATACATTTAAATCCTGAAATTATGTGATACTTGCTTCTGACAGTTTGGATACTTTGATGGTGAAGGTTAATAGTTTGTGGCCTGACCTACCAGTTAGATGGATACCTTGGAGATTGTACATATGTCTAACTTTAATACAAGGTCTCTTACACGAAAGCTAATATTCTTAGAAGCACTGTATTTCATAATTTTAACAGTCCTTTTAAATTAATATTTCTGTAATCTGTATTTGCTTTACGTGATTAAAAAAAGGCATTCATTTATTAAAATATGTTTTGGACTAGTTGTTCAAAGAAATCATAATCTTTTGAGGCTTTTATTCACCATAAAATTATGTGATGGTGAACGCCATTATTTTTCCTTTAAAAATATAGCACCTCCATTTGACAAGTTTGTTTGAATAGTTTATATCACAACATGAATATGCGTTATATAGAAACAGGGCATCATTTCATCAGCTGCTGTCCTTTGTCTGCGTGTCACTTCTTTTGATGAAAATGAATAAAAAAATGCAGTGTCTCATAACCTCCCAACATTACATGCTATTACAAATTTTCTATGACTTTCTTAAAGATTGTTCTTTTGATTACATCACTCAAAATATTTTGAGGTGACACCTCAGTTATTTTACAAGAGAAGCTTTCATGTTCTTGTTTTATGAGATACTTTTAAATACTTTCAATGCGTGGGAAGATTTCTTTCTGAAATGTTATTCTATCATACACTGCTAGTTTAAGTGAAAATATATGCTGGCCAGGGACTTAATTGTAAGCTATAGCCTCCAGGTAAGAGAGGGGTGTGTGTGTGTGCCCCAGTTGCTATATACTGGTGGCTAGAACAACCTCATGGTGGTGTGGTAGGGAATACCTCAGGCTTGAACCCTGTACCTTGTATGCAGGTGTTAAGGACCTGAATTCCCTACCCTCCATGTACAAAGACTGCAGATTTTTGCCTCATATTTGATGTGATCTGTTCCTCATAATATCTGTGGTTTCTAAATATTGCAATGCTTGATATTTGATGGTGCAGTGGTAGCATTGTTGTCTCACAGCTGCAGGGTCTCAGGTTTGATTCTTGGCTGGGGTGCCTTCTGTGTAGGGTCTGCATCTTCTCCCTGTGTTTGCAGATTTTTGCCTCATATTTGATCTGATCTGTTCCTCATAATATCTGTGGCTTCTAAATGGTGCAGTGCTTGATATTTGATGGTGCAGTGGTAGCATTGTTGTCTCACAGCTGCAGGTTCTCAAGTTTGATTCTTCGCTGGGGTGTCTTCTGTGTGGGGTCTGCATCTTCTCCCTGTGTTTGTGTGGGTTTGCTTTTGTGTCCTCCAATGTTACAAAGACATGCCTGCATTATTTCTTCTTGGGCCTCTGCTGAAAATTGTTTTTTTGTTCCAAGTCAGACTGTCCTGATTAACAAATGTTAAAATTGACAGGCATTTGAATTTCAGACTTTAGGTTTCTGAATGTTTAATTTCTTACATATTTGATGGTGCAGTGGTAGCATTGTTGCCTCACAGCTATAGGTTTTCTGGTTTGATTCTTGGCTGGGGTGCTTTCTGTGTGGAGTCTGCATCTCATCCCTGTGTTTGTGTGGATTTGCTCTGGTGTCCTGCCAATTTACAAAGACATGTGTCTGCAGTATTTCTCCCTGGGCCTCTGCTGAAAATTGTTTTTGTTCCGTCAGATGTAAAATTGACAGGCATTTGAATTTCCGACTTCGTATTTTCTTAGTAACACAACCTTTTATTCTAGAAATTTCCTAAGTTTATAAGATGAATATTTAAAATTTGTCCTTATTTTTGGGACTATATTACCCCATTATTGGCTTTGTCCAGGTTTTTTGTGCTAAGGTTGACAACTATGGCAAGAACTGAATTCACTGAATATGTTTGAGGGCTGTATTCCCTCATTACTGGGTTTGTCCAGGTGTTTTGTGCTAACAGGTTGACAGCTATGGTGTTTTCATTAAATGATAGCCATTTAAGTTTCAGTCTTCCTCTCTTTCACAAAGCAGCTGATCTGGCGTAGTGGTATGTTGCTCTGACTGTTTTGCACAGGCACCTTGGCAGTAAAATGTATGGTGGTAACACAGCATTTTATTCTAGCAACTTTCCAAGATTATACAAGCAATGTTTAATGTGTCCCTGGTTTTTGGGCTTTTGACCCCCCCCCTAAATAAATTTGGCTTTTTCCAGATTTCTTGTGCTGCGAAGTTGAGATGCAGTTGAGTATTGAGTAGATTTTACAAGGAGCTGAGAGCTGCAGGGGAAGAAAAGTTTAGTGCTGCTTATGCCAAGTCAGCTTGCATTGTTAATAGCACAACAGGTTGTGTACTTGCTTTTGATGTAGAAGGTTGTTGGTTCTACTCCCACAAGGGGTGGATGCTGCCGTACTGAAAAAGTTAAGATACTATCTATCAGCCTGTTATCAGTTTGCCATCAATTTCCTATTGCAATATTACTAGCTTATCATACTTTTTCAGAGATTGTGCATATTTACTGATAATGGTGGACTGTAGAATTGTGCATATTTACTGATAATGGTGGACTGTAGAATTGTGCATATTTACTGATAATGGTGGACTGCAGAAGCTTTAGTAGACCTTTATGATGGAAATGTTCTGAACTGGGCAGTTTTGTCATTATGGGTGCATGCATTTTGTTTCATTGTTTACTGCAAAGATGTTCTGAAATGGGCAGTTTTGTCATTATTGGTGCATGCGTTTTGTTTCATTGTTTACTGGAAAAATGTTCAAAACAATAGGAAGGTGTATCAAAGAGCACATGTATGTTTCATATGCAAGGGGCCTATGATTTGAAAACAGCCCAGAATTAATCTTTATCTGCCGCTGGTAAAATGTATTTTCTTTGAATGTGGGTTTCAATGCTGTTTCAATGAATGTGAGTTTCAAGGGCAGAGAAGTTTTAATGCTAAGTTTGTTTAGCAGATGTCTTAGTGTTTGTGCTGTAAAATGCAAAATAAAACTTTCAAATGAAGTCCAAATCATCATAGAAGTAAATCAGTATGCACATTAGTGTTTATGGTAAATTGATTGAAATAGCCAAGTAATGGATCATTGGAATGGCTGCAGGGAGAGGCTCCATTCGACCATGATTTTGTGAGGGGGAAGGGTGGCAAACTTAAAGACAGCCCCAGCTGAACTATACCTCCCAACTGTCCAGATTTTCAAAGAATGAATAGATTTTTGCTTCTTATTTTTGGTTTGTTCCTCATAAAATTTATGGTTTTCTGGCAAATCATTTAGGAATGAAGTCACTAAATAATGACACACCAAGTTTCAGACTTTATAACCTTCTGAAAAATGCATGCTAAAGTAAGACCTGTTGTTCTATCAACTGTCTCAGTTTATACAAGAGCAATTTTTAGTACTGTTTATATGTTCCCCCAATATATTTGGCCTTGTCCAGATTTATTGCATTAACAGGTTGAGAGGTACATGCAAGTAAATTGCTTTATAGAATTAGGCATAGCCAAACCTCTCAACTGTCCCTGATTCTGGCTCAAAATGTTGCTCTTCCCCCTAATAATCCCTCCGCAAAATATCAATTTTGGAAGAAAACATGGAGGGTTTACAATTAAGAAATATAACTGTAATAACCAGAGTTATAGATTACTTTTATGTCAGAAATGCATGTAGATTATTTTATTTTGTCAGCTGCTCATGTTAGCAGTACTAATATTAAAGTGTCCCTTCTTTGACTAGTTCCCAGCTGTATTGTGTGGCTATTTTATATGTTTACATCACATTTTTGGTCCATTTTTCATAAAGTTGTGTTTTGTTTTGTTTTTGGCAGATTAGTGACAAATCATTAAAGACTGAAGTTAGAAAATAATGACAGACATTTGAGTTTCAGATTTCATACCATTCAGAAAATTCATACTAATGCAAGACCTATTCTATTATCTTTCTAAGTTTATAAGAGCAATGTTTAAAAATTGTCCTTATTTTTGGGCCTTTGTCCCACTTCTATGTATAGCTTTGTCCAGATTTCTTGCTCTGAGGTTGAGAGGTATGACAAATGTGTCAGGGCCGCCACAGTCAGCCAGAGACATTTCAAATTGTGACATACTTGTTGCACCCCACTCCCCCATGTAGTGACTCTGGATGTGTCGAAGCAAGGCAAGGAGTCGTTATGCAGTGTAAATGTGCAGAGTACCCCCCCCCCCATCCTAGGTAGACACAAGTACTAGAGTGGCTTTTCATCTGTCCTTGATTTTTGCAGAATGGTCTGGTTTCTGTCATATTTTTTGTACTGTTGATTTATACTTATTACTGAAAGTGCCTGTTGCTCTGTGTTTAAGTAGCAATACTTTAATGAACATCCGGTAAGCTTGGCTGAGATCGTAAGATGCAAGTAAGTTTAATAAGCATACTGTTAAAGAATTGCCAACACTGAAAGCCTTTCTGTTGCCATGTAGAGAATACTTAACTAGATAATGTATAAGCCTTGGGTATTGAAATGCATATGACAGTATTTGTAATAAAGGACAGGATTACATTATTTTAAGAAGCTCATTACACTTGGAGACTTCCAGTGATCTCTGAGGGCTTTACCTGTAAACTAAACAGAATGCCATTAATGTGTGGTCCATAACCTGTACAGTAATCCTTTAAGCAATGTATCTTGAGCTTATTTCTTGTTTGCTTTTCATTTTTTTGCTTTGATCATGTTTTCCCCATGAAACAAGTAGATAGTTGTTGTCAGGCAGCATGTCTTGTTTTGGATAAGAAACATTTTTACAAGTGGGGGCATCAGAAATTTCTACTTTTAGCATGTTACTTGGTACTTTAATAAAGCTGACTATAAATTATAATTAGAACTGCAGTGCAAGAAGTGGTTTGAGTTGAATGCTGCTTGTTTTTCTTAAACTTGATTTTGACTGGCATTCCAGTAATGTATTTAAAAAGTAATTTATTTTTTCATGCCTCACAACCTTTTTGTTTCCATCTAGATATTAAGTAAGCTGTCATGCAACCAATGCACTGAAATATTTTTATTCTTCTATACTTCGTTTTGTCTTGATTGGACTCTCATAATGACAGTTTGGCACCCAGGGAGTGTATTTAGTTAGTTTTTGTGGTTTTGAGCATAGCTCCTCCCCTTTCCAGTTGGCCACACCCCTACCCATTGACCCCCACCCATTCAGCTGTCTTCTGCAGCCTCCCTTTGATTTGAAGTCACCAGCCTCCACTGGTGGAGACTAGGCTTCTGGAATTTCTTTGGGTGTTGACAGCATTAATAAAATTCAACAAAGGAGTAATTTGCTGTGATAAGGATGGAAGCAATATTTGGTTGAAGACAGAAACTGGTTATCCATAATATAGTTAGGAAGTTATGCATGAATACATTTTCTAATAACCTATAAAATGGTAGGATGGTCTATAGCTTGAAATATAAGAATTGATTCCACCCTTCTGCAGTGTCATAATGAATGTTTTTTTTTCCATATCAGGGGGTCTTTCTTTTCAAATATGGATCAATGTATCAGAATTGAAATGGGATATGCAATAGCCTCAGATGATATTTTAAGAGATGCACCAGGTAGATTTTCAGGGACAGTTGTAGTAGGCTTTAATTTTGTTTGAGGTATTTTTGATGATGTCTGTTGGAATTGGTTGGAAGTAGAAATGTTGAAGACCTCAATTGATTGAGTTGGGGTGTTGGAACTCATTGGAAGTAGACATGTTGAAGATCTTATTTGATTGAGTTGGGGCATGAAAAGCTTGATTAGTCAACTGGCTGGTTAACGTCTGTACTGACAGTATAAAGCAGGTATTGGATTTTATTTCTGTGTGTTTGGTGTTAGCTGTACCTTGTCCTGGGTTTAACAGTTTATTGAGTGAGCCATACAGCATTTTTGGATTATTATTGTGTATGTTTGTTAATGATAAATTGTTTTGTTTAGTTTTTTAGTTGTCTATATGCTAGTAAAGTGGGAACTGTTTTATTTTTTTTCTGACATTCCATGCTTTGTTGCTTTGTTTCGTGAGCTTTTTAGTTGCCAAGGATAGCCACGGGCAGGACTGGTTTTGACTCTTTTTTTATGGGGTTGTACTGTGTTTAAAACATCTAGAAAGATTTTATTGAACGTAGACACAGCATTGTTTATGTCTATAGTGACTCCCAGTCAAGGTAATATAGTATATTAATGAAAGTGTCCTGAAAAGTAGTAGGTTTTCTTACAAGACTGTAATGGCTTACCAATCTGTATTAACATCACCCTATCTTATGGTTTTATGAGGGACACTGAGGAGGCCCAGCACAGAATATCTTTCAGGGTTTTAGCAATATTACTTGGGGTATGTGTATACCCATGACTGCAATTGTCATGTGAGTGTTTAGTTTTTGCATGCTTAGTAGGATTTCCAAATACGCGAACGTTATCGGAATGTGAGGAGGAAGGGAGATATCGAATGCGTTTTTGTAGAAAACAGTGACACCACCAGCTTGTTTGTGGCTGTCTAATCTGATGATGCTATAGCTTGACAGGACAACTTCTTCATTTTTTTGTTTCCTGGCAGCTTCAGCTTTCTGTGGCAGCTAACATGCCTGGAATGGGTGTAGTACTATCCATGCATGCATGCATGTACTTCACAGAGTTTGTTATAAATACTTTGTAAGTTGGTATGGAGGATTGGAAGGTCAGATTGGGACTGTGAGTGTGAAGTTAGCAATAAGGTAGCTGATGGGGATATGCTGTTTGGTACCTGAATATGTACAGCTGGGCCTGGGTTTGGGTGGATGTCACTGCTATGTTTTATGGTTATGGAGGTATGATGGTACGGGTAAAGGCAGTTTTGCATGATTGTATGTTTAATACCCAGTTTGTGAGTAAATGGTTGCTGCTTTGGGTTATTGTACTTGAATAGCAGGATATATGTGTGGATATGGATAAAATGTGATTGGAAGATGAGATTCATAAGTATTTTACTTAGCGGACACAGTATCAGACTTTTATTGGAATTGTGAGGATAATGGATGTTGGCAGGATGTTAAATGTGCAAGTAGGAGAAGAGGTACTAGTCTGAAGAACTGTAGGAGAAACATGTTCCTGAACTATAAGAGACCGAGGGATTTGAAAGGATAGAGGATGAGGATATATATATATATATATATATATATATATATATATATATATATATGTATATATATATATATATATATATATATATATATATATATATATATATAGCTTATAGGTATAATTTGCTAAAACAAGTATGCTCATCCATCAGAGAATAAAGAAATAAGATGTTTTTAAATGAAATATACTTGTTATTCCTCCTGAAGAGAGGGTTGCTGCAAGATTCACAGTCAAGATTTTTTTGTACTACCCAGTTTTATAAATTTAATCTGGCACAGCATTTCAGAAAATCAGAGGTGTGGGTTGGATAACAGCAGTTACTCTACCAGACGTGGATTCTTAGGACCTTTATTTTGTCAGATGGGAAGAGCACCATTCTTCTCCTGAGCTCTAACCTTCAGCTCATACAAAACCTTCAGCTACTGCTTATCTCAGATGTACCTGTGTCGACTAGCTGAGCTTAAGAAATCTGGGCCTAAAGTTTAGTATAAATTCCACCACAATGGTCTCCTTATAGGATTCACTTCCTGTCATCATGAACTTAATCTTAGGATTCCGCACTGTATTTGCCTACAGCATCTTTCATAGTGAGCATTCCCAGGACATTGAAGGTGATACAAGTACTTCTACTGCTTCTTAAACCATTTTGATAACATGTTCATCATTGTCTTAACAATATTTATTTATTTATTGACATTTATTGACCAGAAAAGTCTGACTGGGCACAGGTGCCCTTTTATAGTAGAAACCCAGGGAGAAAAGCTTGAAGGTAAACAATTTAATACAATCTATTTAAAATAATAAATTTCATAATGCAGTTTTAGTGAATGCATACTGAGGGTTGGGGCTGGTATAATATTGTTTACCTCACAGACACAGGGGCACAGGGTTTGAGTCTCACCACACCATTGGAAGAGAAATTGTCTACCTTAAAATGGCCTACAAGGGCAGCTAGCCTAGTACTTACCTGTGAACTTATGAGTCATCGTAACATTTGTTTGGGGAAGGAAAGGATTTGGGAGTAACAAATTTACTTCACACAAACAACTTAAACATTCTGATATGAAACTGACACCCATCTGCCAGTATTTGTTGCGGTAACACTGTCATGTAGAAAATCTTTAACTGGCAGACCCCTTAACTGTGCCTGTTTTGGAGGAACATTCCTATTTTCGGGCCTTTTTTATCCGTGTACATGATGTCCCTATTTTTGGAGGTATGTCCCTATTTTCAGGCTTGCTTTGCCCCTTCGCACAATTTTCTGAATCCCCCTTCATCATATGTGAATTTAAAGCTGTCTAGTACACAGAAAACCACACTCATGACCGACCTACTGTTGGCACCTATAATTTAAAGAATGGGGATGCACATCTTACTTTGCAATTTTGCAGAAGCAAACATAAATGACCTTGTGTTATAGCATTTTGCTAATGCAGTTCATTAAAATCCACAGCTTTTACATTCTTTTTCATAATGTGCTTATATTTTGCCATGATGTTTTTCATTCTTCATTTTTAAATGTGTTTCTGAATTGTGTACTACTTGGTTTTCAAATTTATGCTTATTAGATGACCACATATTTGGCTAGATATTCCTGCTTTTCAAGAGCCTTTACATCTATTTGCAATGTCTGCAGGTTGAGAGGCATGGTAACTGGGCATTTGTCACCCTTTCTGCCTTGACAGAAGACACAGTCATTGCCTCAGAGTACGTATGCACAAAGGCCAGCACAACTTGGATAAATGTTTTACTTGTGCTATTTGAAGTCCTGAGTATCTCCGTAATATTTATGAGTATGTATAAAGCATCAGAAAAAGTTTGCCTTAGTCTCAGTCATACTTTTCTTTTAGCACTGTCCAGTGCCCGACCAATGAAAGCTGCATATAACCCATCTCCATGTGAATTCTACAGCATTTATTTAATAGCTTGAGCTACAGTATGTACCTAATATATGTACATAACACGTCAGTATGTGCCTAATAAATGTACATAACAGGTCAGTTCACACTTGATGTTAGTCTTTATATAATATTTAATTCCTATGCTTAGTGTGTAGGTTAGTGGTAACATAGCAACACTACATTTTAGGGCAGCAGTCAGAAGTTATTCAAGTTAAATCTGTTAGTGCATGTGCATAAATTGAGCATATATAGAGCAATGGAAGGTTTTAACCAAGCTTAAAATGAGTGGTTTTCAGTGTTGTATAGATGTGTAGTGTAACAGTTTCTACTAACATACTGTTGTAGTTTGCTCACAATAACAGAAAACTCCTGTTAACACCATTGCACCGCGTCAGTGACACATTTGGGTACCATGTATAAAGAGTTACTTGGTTTAACATTTGTTATCATTCTCTGCAGTTAACCCTTAATACTAATATATATATATATATATATATATATATATATATATATATATATATATATATATATATATATATATATCAATCAGTGAATGATCTTTCTTGTTGGGCTGTGTAGAGGTCTTGTAAGAACAACCTGTTCAGTCAGTTTTCTTCCATTCTGTTTGTGTGTTCATGTTATCTGTGTACCATTATACAATGTGTCATTTATGCCATAGTGTCTAAAATGTTTGCAGAGGCATTTAAACTGTGATGCCACTTGGTATTGCATGTTTGTATAAATTCGTAATTGAAAGCAGATCAACTGTATTACATATGAAAAATCCTGGCACAAAAGGTTAGGGATCTGTGTCACTACATGAAGGATGTTTCAGCTTAAGAAATCGCAGTCTAAATTAAATTCCTGCCATAGACCACATCATAAATTAAATTCCTGCCATAGACCACATCATAAATTAAATTCCTGCCATGGACCACATCATAATTGAGAGAAGGTGAATGATATTATGTTGGGTAAAGGCATTTCTAGCTCCAGGCTTAAATATAAGCACTGGATTGTTGCTAAGATGCATCATCATTCAACTGATGTATGGTTAAAGAATGAAAAATCGTATGATAGAAAGTTTTTATTTTAAGTAAATATTCATGGTCAAACAACTGAATTATGGCTGTGTAGGACAGCATGAATTGTTAAGAACCAGCAAAGATATGCCATATTTCATTGGTTAGGTTCATAGGTTCATAGGCTGGTACTGGGCTATCTGCCCGAAGGCATATATTAGCCCAGCACCTTCCCTTTAGTAGTTCCCTAGACTCTCAGTTGGGGCATGAATGTGGTATTCCAAGAAAGTATCTAACTATATGGCAAGATGGAGACATTTTCTAGAAAATGGAGTTACAGTCATTATTTCATCATCATCATCATCATCATCATCATCATCATCATCATCAGTCCCCTTTTGCCATTTCTACTTGGGGTTGGAGTATCACATCAGTATTAGCCAATGTGACCTGCTCACCTCAAACCAATGTTTACACTACAGAGTGCCTAGCCTTATGTAGTGAGTTAAAATTAACTGATGTATGGTATTTTTATCTCTAGCACAGGATGTAGGTCTGGCAGAAGCAAGACGTATGTCTTGTTCGATAATGAGTTGGTGTTAGAATACATTTTGGCTCAAAGATCAAGTTAGACTTGCTACTGGAGATTATAGAACTGGTAGGGTCCCTCAAATTATTCTTGCTATAACAGGGAAATCTGATCTACTATAGCTAATTTAATTAAAAAGAGAACAAATTGTAGGGGTATAAAATTCATATTTTGTGGACACATGAGACAAGGTTGAACCTCATATCTTCTTGAAAGCAATTTGAGAACTCTTTAAGTGAAAGTCAAAAGACTGCTAAAAATCAGAAGCACCTGCAGAGTAGAGAATAAACAAGTAGATGAGCTACATTAAAGAAATCATAGCTTAGAGTGTAATGCTGGTATGCTATGATGGACAAAGCAAGAAGCAAGTGGGGGGAAGATGCACATTAAAAAGGGTGGAAAATACTACGGAAATGGCTTATTTGAAAAGTCAGGATAGAACAAAGCACACCATAAGGCATACAAGGAGAAAAGCAATAAGTAGTTAATGTTCTGTTAAAAAAATCTAAAGATTTTGTAAAGGATCAAGAAATACTACAAAGATTTCTATACCCCAACCTGCAGTTAGCTATTGGCCAGCCGAATAACTTTACTGGATATGGCACAGAGTATTTTGGGTTAATTCAGTGTTAGCATATGGATCTCAAACATCAGGTACAGGGACACAAAATAACTATGAGGGAGGTCCAATAAACAGTCAACTATTAATTGGTGGTAGCACCCCAGGTCATCTTGTCCATCCTTAGATTTTCATAAAGTGTTTACTAATGAACTGGATAAATATTTAGCTAAATGCCGAATGAAGTAATATGTAAGGGTATCCTTCCACGTCAAGCTGGACTAGCCAAGTTTTATTTTCTAAACTGGATAAGAATCTTGAGCTAATTAAAAATACTGTCCCTTGTTTTAGCCTTTAACTTAGAATGAAACATGCACATGTTAACATAAAGGAAGTCCAAGCACTTTTTTTAGATGAATGGAAGAAGATTACAATGTAGTCTCTCGTCCATGTTATCCAACATTCATATTTTTGGAGTCTCCATTTGGTTACTATGGCATTAGGTACTGAACCTGCTTTCAAGAACATATCACAGGCATATTTAAGGGACATTCTGCATATGTCTGGACTGTCAGAGAAAGTGACATATAAATACAAATTTTTAAGCCAATTCCTGGAAGATAGAAGTGTCCACTTTCTCCATTATTTTTCTTATCAGCAGTAAAACCCTTTCCACAAGCTATTATATTAAATATGCATTGAAGAGGTATTCACAGAGATCCATTCATCACAAAAATAAATTATTAATTAAATTATATGAAGATGATTACCTATTAACTACCAATCCAGTAGTTCCAGCCACTAACCTGATGATAGTAGAGTTCACAAACATATCTGGCCTGAAGATAAAGTTGAGAAATGTTCTCACTGAATGTTCTGGCTGAAGTGCATGTAAATTTTTTTTTTAAATTTTAGCACAACAAATAAACATATTATGTTCTTCTATATTAAAATGTTTGCAAAGATTGAACAAGTGAATTTGTTAAACTTTGCCCTAGTATGTGATTTTAAATCTAATTCAGACACTTTGCAGAATGTTTTATGCTTATCAACGTATGTGGAATTCTCATGCCGTGCATTACCTTCCTACCGCTCACCAATCTTTATAGCTTGACAGAGCTCGGCAATTGCTGCTGGAAATATATAGGTGTGTGTGGGGTTCTGTTTATGAGGTTTTATATAAAGCAGTACATGTGCTTCCATATATTGGGAAATATGAGCCTATATGTGCTGCCATGTTGCCATTAGAAATAATTCAGTCATTGAAGCTGGACAGGGATATGAAAACTCTGATAGTAACTGGTACCTAAACATGTAGGAGTGAGACTAAGAGATGGCATCCTAAGACCTGTCGAATTAATATGCCATGTCACTAATAAACAGGTCAGTGTCTTGAATGAAGTATATTAATAAATGTAGCAGATGAAATTGTTTGTAATTCATTACATCAAACAATTTGAGCTACAATCTTTTGCATTGAAAAGAAGAAAAACTGCATTAAATAATTGTAGATTTAAACAATAGGCTTATATCTGTGATCACAAAATAAAATTGTGAACAGCATACCCCAAAAACGAATATTAATACCAAAGGCAAGCTTTCAGTATTCAGAGGTGATCAGATGGAGGAATTAGGAAAATTATCTAGCAAATGTAGAAGGTTCACATTCTGCAATCATAGCCCAAAACCAAAGAAATAGCCCTACAGTATAAAATAAAGCATAGAACAAAGCAAACATTTAAACTGCCAAAATCTGTGGATTGCTATAAATCATCAGGCTTAATTGCGGTTAAACAGTGCTAAAATTTTATGTATACATACATCATATGCAGTATCTTATGCATGTTTATCACATCCTATGCCCTGTCTCATGTGTCTGTATATTCAGTAATGTTTTATCAGTTGTAGTAAATCAAAATAGCAGGACTGAGCGAAAACAAGTGTAACACTTAAAGTTCAAAGTACTTTATTATCAATAATTAATAAGATAAGCGCTTTCGCTGTGTAGCTTCATCAGATCTTACATTCATTCTAAGATTCCACATCTTATATATACACAGGTTTTAAACAGTTAACCAATCAAGTAAGTTAATTGGTATGATTATTTAAAGAAGCAGGCAGACATCAAAGACCCAGCTTAATATACAAATCTAATAAAGATAAAATCATTTAAAAACAATCTCATATATAAGGTATACATAAAAAACGTATATACAAAAAAGTTATATATAAAAAATGTATATCAGTTAGTACATATATTTTTATAATTTAAAATAGATATTAGTGTAAAAAAGATTCTATAGACAAGTATGCTTAATGTCTAACATATAAGATTTCATGTATATGTATGTATAAATTATAAAGCTAACTGCATGACTTCTCATGTGATATACCTAGCTGTTTGTCAATTATGTTCATCCTTCTATGTTGGTAAAACAAATCGACCACTGAGGGATAGGATAAGGGAACATGTATATCACATAAGGAAAGGTACACTACATAATGCTCTTGCTAAGCATGTAGCATTGAATGATGACAAACATAGATTTTTGTTTAAGGTACTTGACGTAATTACTCCCAACTCTAGAGGGGGTGACATTAAGATATATACAGAGGGTAAGGAAACCGAATGGATAATTCTACTAAGATCAGATAAAGGACTAGGCCTCAATGATAGGGCCTCTATCAAGCCAAAATTAAGACAGCGTAGAAACATTAGATAAACCCCCTAGAAATAGGTATTCCATCTCTCTGCACACTCATTGTCTTCTATATTACTACTATGTCATTATGTCATAGATTTGGTTACCACATGTAGTGTTTTATTTTATTTTATAAGACACTATATTAATTTATACATACATATACATGAAATCTTATATGTTAGACATTAAGCATACTTGTCTATAGAATCTTTTTTACACTAATATCTATTTTAAATTATAAATATATATGTACTAACTGATATACATTTTTTATATATAACTTTTTTATATATACGTTTTTTATGTATACCTTATATATAAGATTGTTTTTAAATGATTTTATCTTTATTAGATTTGTATATTAAGCTGGGTCTTTGATGTCTGCCTGCTTCTTTAAATAATCATACCAATTAACTTACTTGATTGGTTAATTGTTTAAAACCTGTGTATATATAAGATGTGGAATCTTAGAATGAATGTAAAATCTGATGAAGCTACACAGCGAAAACGCTTATCTTATTAATTATTGATAATAAAGTACTTTGAACTTTAAGTGTTACACTTGTTTTCGCTCAGTCTTGCTATTTTGATTTACTACAACTTTGATTTATACTGCTTGTACGAGCGTTTACCAGCATAGCAGCAGCCTCTATTAAATGTTTTATCAGTGTTTTAATATTTTTTGCTGCCAGATTCAGTAATGCTTTATGAATGAATTTTACATGTGGCCAGTGAACATGTGACCTTGCTACTGCTTTAAACACTGATTTTAATAAATGGTGATTTGAAACACCTGAGGAGGTGCTTACATTGTCAAAGCTTGTGTATGGCAGTTTTAATGTTGTGTCTTTCGGCTTTTCCTGGTTAGGGCTCGCCACAGTTGAACTCCAGTCCGCTAATGATTGGCAATAGATTTTTATGTGCCGTGTTGCCGGCCCTGATGCACAACCTTCAACGAAGGTACGCCCATTCACGCATGTCTCCACACAGAAGACGCTCTAGCTGAGAATCGAACCGGACAACATCTTACTGTGAGGCGACAACGCTACCGCACCACCACCACTGCATTAACACTGATCTTTATTTTTTTTATATCTTTTTACCATTTTTATATAATACATTCTTTGTGTCTAGTTTCTGAGCAATCTTATATCAGGTAGGACTATAGGATACCTCTCAGAAATACAAATTTAAAAAAGGGTGAGGGACAAAAATCTAAGTATACTTATGAACTGCACAATGCAAAATCTGAAGATGCCCATAAAGTACGCTGCAAATATTTGCCTCACAATGTTATTTATTTATTTTTCTTCTGAAAAAGGAGATATAAAATATGTGCCCTCTTTGTCTAAATGATTGGTGCCACCAGTAAGTTAGTCATGTAGTATGTTTTTTATGTTTTAAGCAGCTTTAAAATCATATGTGATGGGTGGCAAGACTGAGAAAGTAATGTGAAGGGATATATCATGCCTGAAAATAGGTCTTCACCTCCAAAACTAGGTACATCACATTAACGGGTAAATCATGGCTGAAATAGGTCTACACCTCCAAAAATAGGTGCATCACATTCAGGGGTAAATCAAGCCTGAAGTCTACACCTCTAAAAATGGATGCATTACATTCAGGGGTAAATGAAGCCTGGAAATAGGTCTATGCCTCCAAAAACAGGTGTATCACATTCAGGGGTAAATCAAGCCTGAAAACAAGTCTACACCTCAAAAAATAGGTGCACCACATTCAAGGGTAAATCAAGCCTGAAGTCTACACCTCTAAAAATGGATGCATTACATTCAGGGGTAAATGAAGCCTGGAAATAGGTCTATGCCTCCAAAAACAGGTGTATCACATTCAGGGGTAAATCAAGCCTGAAAACAAGTCTACACCTCCAAAAATAGGTGCACCACATTCAAGGGTAAATCAAGCTTGAAAATAGGTCTACACTTCCAAAACTAGGTACATCACATTCAGGAGTAAATCAAACCTGAAAACAGGTCTACACCTCCAAAAATAGGTACATCACATTCAGGGGTAAATCATGGCTGAAATAGGTCTACACCTCCAAAAATAGGTACATCACATTCAGGGGTAAATCAAACCTGAAAACAGGTCTACACCTCCAAAAATAGGTACATCACATTAACGGGTAAATCATGGCTGAAATAGGTCTACACCTCCAAAAATAGGTACATCACATTCAGGGGTAAATCAAGCCTGAAGTCTACACCTCTAAAAACGGATGCATTACATTCAGGGGTAAATGAAGCCTGGAAATAGGTCTATGCCTCCAAAAACAGCTGTATCACATTCAGGGGTAAATCAAGCCTGAAAACAAGTCTACACCTCCAAAAATAGGTGCACCACATTCAAGGGTAAATCAAGCTTGAAAATAGGTCTACACCTCCAAAAATAGGTGCATCACATTCAAGGGTAAATCAAGCCTGAAAATAGGTCTACACTTCCAAAGCAGGTACATCATATCCAGGGGTAAATGAAGCCTGGAAATAGGTCTACACCTCCAAATATAGGTGCATCACATTTAGGGGTTTAAGTATAGTGCTTAAACTTAGACTATAGTCTGATGAAGTTTCTAAGAGACGTAAAAGCGCTAACTATTGATCTGGTCTCTTGTGTTGTTTGTTATAATAAAGTCAGCTTTGATTACCGTGGTGTGCATCTGAGTTCTTACCTTGGAATTATTGATTTTTGTCTTCCTTTAGGCACTTTACCCTTTTTTGTGGTCTTTTCACTCAGTTAAGTTTTCTTCTGGGTCACTAACAAAAAGAAGGAAAAGTACCAGCCACATCGGTATCCTCTAAGGAATTCCATTAATTACTGCTGGTCCATTTAAGTTAAATTCCATTTACCATAGCCTACTGTGTCCTGCTGTCTAGCCAGTGTTTACCCATGCAAACACACTAGGACCTAATCCAGGTATGTCTAATCTGATCACTAACTTATTATGTGGGACCTTCTGAAAGCAAAGTAGGCTGCATTCGCTTTCTGTTTCTTATATAATGTCTTAGTGCCCTAATTGCTCCGATTATTTTATTACATTTGTTTAGCATGTCATTACTGTTTTGGTTGCATATTCCATTAAATTCTGTGTCCACAGGTTTATAGATATTTTACAATTATCTCCTTATTAGTGACTCCATCATTTTCCCTACCATTGAAGATAAACTAATAAGACTGTTGCTCACACCGTTCTGAACAAGACTCACCTTTGCCTTCTTTGAAACATCAGAAATACTACTCTTGTTCCAGGTTTTATTAAAAAAAGTTTTAGTTAATGACATTACTAGTGTTCCAAGCACTCTACAGTGAACAACAGCAAGCCCTACTGCAGTGTATGCATTCAGTTTTTGAAGATCAGTCAGGACCATTTCCAACACAACAAGGAACAGAATGAATACCTTATCTTGAGCCCTACAGTAGGCCATATATGACAAATACTTATTTTTTCCTTCAGAAATGCCAAACCACTGTTGTGCATTTATCTGTTGAACTTTGACAGTTAAAAAATAATAAACATGCAAAGACAAGAGCTGCTGTTCAATGTGCTTTTTGGTCGTGGTAACTGTTGTTCAATTGGTGGGACCAGATGGTGCGACAATCACTATCTGTTCATGTACTAACTAGTACAGATGTTACATTCCTCCTTCTTTGTATTTTTGGGAAGGAATTAAACAAAATAAACATGAGTGGAGGTCATTACTTAAAAGCAAACATTTCAGGTTACTTTTTCAAGTTCACATATTTAAAGTTGAGTTGATATTATTTCTGAATTAGATTCCATGATATGCAGTCATTAATCAGATTGTTTACTATCAGGAATTCGTTTTTTTTAAGATGACATACTATTTATATTTACATATTTACATACCAGTTCTTATTTACTGATATTAATAGTTTTCAGTATATAAGCCGTTATCCTATTGTCTAGACAGTGTTTACCAATGCAAACACTCTCGGACCTACAACAAGTAAATTTAACGTGGTCAATATCCTCTCATATATCTAGACTATGAAGAAATTCTCAGTACTTAGAAGTGCATTGTTGTAACTTATTAAGTTTACCTCTGTGACTAGGATACATTCTCTGAAAGTGTCTTCAACTAGAAACACTGCAGCTTCAGTGTGTCTCTCACAGATGTTGTCAGACTTCAGTTATCCATCCCTGTCTGGCCAAAGGTCTGGTCTGTCCATGTGCAACACTGTTTGGGCATTGTTTCTTTTTAAAACTGGCTATACTAGGCATTCATTAATTCTCTAAACATGGTATTGGTCATCCATTTTCTTCTGTTATTAAGGATCTGAGCTATCATGTATCATGTGGTTAAGTTCTTGGCTGTGTTGCTGCAACAGGATGTATGGAGATAACATTTTTCACAACAGGTGGTAATGGTCTTTTGTCTGGTTACGGCCTGAAGTTCATCCACTGACTGTTTACTTCTTAATTTATTTACATGATCCCTCAAAGGAGCATGGCCATATATGGCCTTACCTTGGTTCTGGGGATTTGGTACACCTGTGATTCCCTCAGTTATGTTCTATATAGCTTTGTGCTCCTAGTCAGATCATCTTAGGATTTTTTTTTTCTGAGAGAAGGGGCCAGATAAAAGTCATCCAAAAAATTCTGACCTCCCTTGTGAGTATTCAGTCAAAGAATAAAAACATTGTTTCTGTTCACAGTTGTACTGGAAGCTACCCTTGCAGTCAGGCCTAGGTGCAGTGTTTACTGGTGAGTAACTGCCCCCTACCTTCTGTGAGTCTTAGCTCATTTGCCTTATCGGTAACAACATGGCCATCACCCAGGTGGACATATACGTTGCTGATACCATGGCTGTTGTAGGACTAAAAGTCTTCTGTATCCCCAATCACAGACAGATTCTCTGGACTAGCAGCCCAAGGGATATTCAGGGGAGGGCTGGTCTTACCATTAAGACTGTCCCTTCCTCATCTTCTGCTGCTTCTACCCCTTCTCCCCCATCTGTTTAGGGCTAAGCCTGAAGGCCCATTAATTCAAATGTCAAGGGTACTCATTTTGGGGTCTGTCCCCCACCCCAGGAAGTATCCCCACCCCAGGTAGTTGATGTGACACATTTCCTCATAACATGCATGTGCTCAAGTCTGCACTAATGACTGTAACTGTCCTGGCTGTACTGACCTAGGCTATCCTTTTCATGCAGTTTTCAGTGTCAAGTAAGACTCCACTGGCATTCTGGTCATCAGCCAGTTAGAACCACCTCTGCTTTCCACCAAAATGGACATGTCAAGGTGAGCTCCCCACACTTCTCCTCCCCTACCCTAATCTTCTAGCACTTTTAAACACTAACTGAACTGAAGTTATCAGGGCTAGAGTCAGGGATTTATCCATAATTACCACAGACTGAAGCAGTTAAATTTATTTGATCTTATCTCTACATACAGCATTGATTCTGACACCAAGCAGCTCAGTTGGTGATGGTGTCTCTCCAAAATTGTGATACCGTCCCTCAGAGATCCTGGGCAGGTATAAGGATGCCGGCACCATATTGTTGGAATTATTATTACCAGTAGGTTCGGCAGTCAAGTCCCAGTGTGACTGCAAGTTGCAGACTGGAAAACTGTTGTTTATGCAGTTTGTGCATATACATCTAACATCAATTTGGAATATTGTTTTAAACACCTTTATTGAAATATCACTTGTGACATAGGCACATCTACATTTATACAAAAGTATTAATTTGTATTAAGTTAACATTAACAAACATTATACTTCACATATATTGCTATATATCACATAACCTAAGCAACATTACATACATTATTGATTTCCTGCCACTTTTAACAAGAAACATCTGTATTAAACCATCACTTATGACATAAGCAATCATAAATTTATATTAATGAAAATGAACCACACTGATACAATCCTAGTTGCAAACATTATACATCACTTATAAACTATACAATATCTTCAGTCAAACATTACATAGCTCATTTAAGTCCTGCCTTCTTTTAAACCTCATTCCCCTGTATGTATCGTTCTCACAATTCACATTTGTCCTATGCTGTTTGCTCCTACCCTTTTCTAAAGATCTCATTTCAAGTTGTTTTACCTCTGTTACTATATTTAATATAGCCAGTTTAGATTTTGATTTGCATTTTCTGGTGATTCCTTTTTTGGCAGCCACCATGATTAGGCACAGTAAAGCCTTACTATGACTAGACAATTCTGTTTCTGTATGACATCTCACAAAAATCATCTCCCTCATCACACCAATCCACCCTCTAGGAAATTATGGGCCTGGTAGTTGACAGCATGTTTTCTATTGACTAAACAGTTATAGTTGGAGACTTCACTGCTCATGTGAGTAATGCTGGAGACATTTGGAGTTTTGTTACCAAGAAGAACGGCTGACCTGATCTCAAACCAAACGATGAATGGTTATTGGGCATCAGTGCTTGTCATAGATTATCTAAAATACATACCTTGTTCTAACCTGAGGCTTCCCATAACAGTACTTGATACGAACACTCGGACCAAAGGTTGATGACTAACTCAGCAGCATATCATCAGATTTGAGGCCATATGTTCTGGACACTTGGTTCAAGAGAGGTGCTGAGCTGTCAGCTGATCAGTACTTGTTTGTGGGTTGGATCAAAAGGACAAGGTAGTGACCCAAACATTAGTGAAAACATCCTGTGCAGGTATATAAGATGCTTCTGTGTGGGCCAAGTTCAGCTTCCATCTGCAGCAGAGTTTCTCCCATATACCAGGAGAGGTTGGGGTTATAGAGTCTGACTTGCGCCTGGACAAGACATCAGTAACTGATGCAGGAGCAGCTGTACCTGAAAGTTGGATTGTATCATCAAGGTAGCCTTAGGACATGCTGATGGTCAGCTGTGGTCAGGAGAAGGAAGCTGTCAAGTTATATAAAGAAGTGAGCACGGTGCCTTCCGATCTGACTGATGGGTATCAACAAGACAGAAATGTAGAGTCTGTTGTAGTTATCACAGTTAAGGGTTTAAAGTGAAAGGAGTTTGGGGAGACCATGGAGAAAAACATTCAAATGGCCTCTGGAGATTCCAGCAATGTGGGTAAGAAGGACCCTATATTTGCCAACCTTGTGCTGCTAATGTGGGAGCAAAATAATGTCTTCCAAAGTGACTTTTTTCACTATATGAGTTTATATGTTGGGTTCCTGGACAATATTTTTATTTTGTGGAAAGGATCAGAGAATATAATAAAAGATTTGGTTCAATATTTAAATGAAAGTACAGGATTTCTAAAATTTACATATGAATATGATAAGAATGGGATAAATGACTTAGATACATACATTGAGAAAGACAATAATTGTTTTAAATCTAAGGTACATAGGAAGCCATATTTCAGTAATTCTTACTTACAATATTGAAGTGACCACCCAGTAAGACAAAAGAATAGTATAAAAGGACAATTAATAAGAATAGCGAGAATGACCTCTAAGGAAGAACATATAGAGGACGAATTATTAATAGTAACAAAATTATTTTAAGAGAGAGGGTATCCTATAAAAAGTATAGATGAATATGTTGGGTATGTAAGAAAAGAATGGGGGAAAAATATAAGCCCCTACTAGGGAATTCAAGTACCATAAAGGAAAGCAAAAACAAAATAGAGGAAGAAAATAAAACATTTGAAAAAGCTATGGTTGTCCCATATGGAAGTAAAGCATTTGAGGTGGAAAGAATTGTGAATAAAAACTGGGCTATTCCTAGGAATAACCATAAGTTATGGAATATTGGGGGTTCCAAACCAAATGTTGTGTATATGGTAGGTCCTAACTTAAAAAAGACCTTTGAAATGGTTACAAAGAATAGGAGTAGGTATGGTACTACAAAATGCGGAAATTGCTCTCAATGCAAGTACATTTATACAGAAGAGAATGAAACAATTAACAACTTTTTAAAAACTGCAGTTAGATTTGAAAAAGGAAATTGTCAGACTACAGAAGTGATTTATTTGGCTATGTGTAAATCCTGTCCCAGTTTTTATGTAGGTAAAACTGAGAGAAGATTGAGGGACAGGATATATGAACACACATACCAAATATCCACTAAAAATGTTAATAATGCCCTATACAGGCATTCTATTATTTGCCTGAATTGTAAAGAATTTAGATTTGGTATTGTAGAAAGAGTGTTACAAAATCCGAGGGGTGGAGACTATAGAAGCCATATAGAAGAAAGAGAAACAAGATGACAAATTAAGTTACAAGCAAGTCAAACCCCAGGGTTAAATGAAATTATATCAATAAAGCCTCTACTGAATAAAAAAAAATGGAGGGTATGAAATGATTCATAAGTGGAAGTATATTTAAGGTGTAGGGATGGAAAAGGATGACAGTATTTTAATAAAATGTGTTTTTATGATGTGGTATGTATTTTAAAACAATGTTTTATGATTTTACAACGGAATGGTTTTAAACTAATATGTGTTGCACTTTAAACATCTCTTTTTAATGATTATTTGGATAATGAGTGATGTCATCAGTATCGAAGAGTATATAATAGGGGAAATTGTTAACAGACACAGATTCTGATGAAATCCCTGGGCATAGGGAAGAAAGCGCTCAATCTTTTATGCGTTTATAAGACTGTATTAATAAAGGAGTTTGTGAGGGAATTCAAGCCATGGCAGTGTTTTTTTACTGTAAACTGTGGTTATTCTAGGAGTATAGAGTCTTATCAGCACTGCTTAAGACCAAGCTTGAGGGGCAGGTACTTCTCAGTCTGCAAACTAGTTGCTCTTTGGGGAGCTAAGTACTGAGAAATTTTTAGGGGTAGTTTTATATGGAAAATTTTAATTTCATTTTTTCAGCATCTTGCAACTGTGTCAATGTTATAAAGGCACAGAAAGCCTCAAAGCAAACAGTCTAGCCCTCAGCCAATCACAACAACACACTTTAGAGTTTCAAACAATGAATCCCAACCCAGAAAGGACTTCGTTACCCTGTCCTGCCACAAGAAAGCAGACCAAATAATTCTTAGTGTAAAAATGCTGTCTAGATGCCCAAAAAGCTGAAACTAGCCTATTTACAACTAATAAGCTAAGCAGAAGTGCAGGAACAAACAGTAACAGCTAAAGCACAAAAGTGGAGCAAGAAACACAGGAGTTAAGCACAGATATCAGAGCAGTTCAAGTAAGTAAACATCTTAAAGTGCAGTTCAGAACTGTGGTTTTCAATATTCATATCTGGATTCAGCACAATTATCACATGCAATGGTAAAAGTAAATACATTTAAAATGCAGAATTCAAGTGCAGAACACTATAAAATGGATAAACGTCACACAACAACTGTAGTATAAATATAGACAGTGAGCAAATGAGTACTTAAAACGTGCTTAACTAACAGGGATGCACATCGATTCAGCAGAAAATCTCTTCAAACAGTCATGTAGTAGCCAAGTAACTGGAAGGTCTACTCAGCAATAATAAGCGAAGCTTATACTGGCAAAGAAACTCTCACAACAAACAGTCTAGCCCTCAAGCAATCACAGCCACAATATTTGGAGTTTCAAACAGTCAGTCCCAGCTCAGGAGAGAATTTTGTTACACTCTCCTTCCACAAGACCACAGACCAAAGACTTCTTAAAGTGATTTTTTTTAACAGTGGATGCAAATGGGTTTAGCAGAAAATCTCTTCAAACAATGGAATGGTAGCCAGGTGCATGGAAGCTATGAGATCATGAGCCCTGTAATAGCTCTTGTGTCTACCATCTGGTTTTGCTTCTTAGTATTTAATATAATTCAAGTGTTCTTCCAGGAGCAGTAACCTGTGTTATAATCTGTTTCTGTCATCATAGATACCCAATGTCTTGGGTTAAGAATGGTTATTATACAACAAGAGGTCATTAGTATTCCAAAACGTGCATTCTGACTGGACAGCCCGACCAGTGTACCCATTGCAAATCGGGCATAAACCAATAGAAAAAAGTCCAGCCACTGAAGTACCACTGAGCGGCCAGATTTTCTGTTGTTATATGCCGGGGGCAGGGAACAGAACAAAATATGAGAAAAAATCAGATACTGTATGCAAAAACTAAAGAAACAAAAGCATAACTGATTTCCTTGTATTTCTGAGCTGTCCCTATTAAAACCTTTATTTTTTTTTAATGAAAAAAAAAACAGCAACAGCGATTGTTTTTTTTCCCATTGTTTCTCCTGTACAACACTGATGTACTGCACAAGTACAGGAATGCAAGTCACATACACAAGCGCAACACATCAGCCTACAGAAGGCAGTGCAAACGAAGGCTGAAGTGCCATTATACAAAGACATTATATAAGGAAGGTAAGCAATTTCTTTCTTAAATAATATCACCAGTTTTCGCTCTTGTGATCAAACCACACCAACTGTACGTAAATCCCAGTAAAGGCACACCTAGTCATGGATTACTTCTTAATTATTGACTGATAATCCATTTTCTGTATAAACACTTCTATATAGACATATTGGCTAAATTTCTTTACTTCTCAGGCTAGACTAAGTTGTTTTTCTTTTGACTATCTTGTCACATTTAGTTTTAGTCAGTAGCCTTGAAACAAATGCTATTGAGCTACATGTACTATCCTGCTGTTTGTGTGATACAACAGTACCAAACCCATAAGGAAATCATCATGTCCCATTGTCATGCACAAAGAGGAACTAATAACATAATCCATTCTTTCAACTGTTTCAGGGTGTGTTAACAGAGCCTGTTAGTTTTCCTTTCAGATCCATTCTGAACTAACATCTCTAACAGATGGAGTAATTATGACAGATTCCATAAAGATGTATGACAGCATTGTGTCAGCTATAGATAAAACATCATCTGTGAAACATTCTGAGACACAGATACTGTAGCACAGCCTCTACTCGTGTTACAACTTGCACAGTGCATTTTTATTAATAAAATTCCAAATTATACTCTTACTGTTCTTTGAAAATCTTGCACTGATCTCTGTTCCAAGTCCATACTGTTTTATTTTGTGTCGAATCAAGTATAAATTATCTGTACGCTTTTTGTCACTCTCCTCCCATCACCTGGATAACATTTTGGTAGCACTACGTATTAAAATTTCCCCTTGATTGTTACCTGGAAGGAGACACAGACACTACTCTGAAAATCATCCTGTTGTACTGGGGCAAACCTTTACATGTATTAATTGTCAGGAAAGTCATAGAAGTCCCTTCTCTTTATTTGTCAATATCCTTGATTGGTAATTACTGAAACTTGGCTCTCACCATTAGAAGACTGACAGTATCCTCCTGTTTTAGCAGGTATTACTGCATGCATCTCATTTTGAGGAATGCTCCTCATTTTGGGGTTAAAAAAGATCTTGTTCCTCACTCTTCAGCAATTAAGAGGTCTGCCACATATACGTTGTTAAGAATTATTTAAAATTATCCATGATAAATAATACAGAATCATATTAATTCATTAAAAGTACATTTTATAAGTACAACATATCACATTTAAATTATCCTGAGAGCTTGCTACTTGAAGTTGTTAGCAGTTAGTAAGTGTTTCACATTTTATTTATTTGTTCCACATTATGAGAGGTAGTAATCCACATTTTGGAAAAGGAGAGTTGAGTGCTATGCTATTACTCACAGCAGGTAATACTGGATTGATAACAGAGGTCCGTGCATAAAAAGTCACAAAAATATCCTTGCAAGAAAACATCCCCTGACATACCTTAGTTTAGTAATAATACTACAGGTATAGCCTATTTACTGTTCTTTGCCTTAAACAACATGCCAGCATTTTCCAGCCTACTTATTTTACTTTCTGTTTTCATAATTTCTACATAGGATACTGTCTTGCCAGTAATAAATTTTACATTAACATTTAGTTTGGTACAGTTTTTGCCTCCATGCCTTTTATGTTTTTCTTATTCTTTACTAATTTTTGAAGAGTCCATACAAATGAATATGGATCATTTCTCTTCTGTACTGTCTGTTATTTTTTTTAACTGCAAAATGCAGCTTTAATGGAGAACAACTTCAGCTCAAATCCTTTTATTTGTTCTCTGCCATATAATTGTGCTTTACCTGCATCACATAAATGTAGTTTTAGACTTTGCAGTTTGTCAAGATACGGTATTAACACAATTATTTTACACATTGTGTCAACTTTTCCACTGTATATTATATGTCTATAAAATGCTTTATTTTTACTACTGCTTGGTGGAAATGGCTATGGGCTTATTGAGAAGTGCATAACACACTGTTTCTAACAGGGTTGCATAGTATGTATTGAGGGAATGATTCAAAGCCTACTGTGCTACAGTGATGTGAATGTTCAGATAAGTAGCACTACAGGGAACGTGCTGCATTTCACGACATGCAAATATAGCATGGTGGGGGAGTGTCTAATATAAATTAGCCACATAGTCTGCTCTGGAGCTATATACTGTGATTGAAATAGAGCTGTACAGTAATTTAAATACAAGCTCTACCAGGCTATTTCAGAGTATTGGGAAAGTATATCATCTTTTTACAGCATATATTCACTGTTGTCTGTGTCGAGATTGTGGTTAATGGCACTGCAGCAGAGAAGCAGTGCAAGGCTGTGTGTGATTTTGTGTGTGTGTATGTGTGTGTGTGTGTGTGTGTGTGTGTGTGTGTGTGTGTGTGTGTGTGTGTGTGTGTGTGTGTATGTGGCATGGTGTCTCTGTGCATGTGTATGTGTGGCTGAGCATGCATTTGTATGTGTGTGTGTGTGTGTGTGTGTGTGTGTGTGTGTGTGTGTGTGTGTGTGTGTGTGTGTGTGTGTGTCTGTGTGCACCTATAGGTGACTACACTGTAGGAGTATTTAAAGCAATTTGGACTCGGAAACATATAAATGAGTCATTAATGAGCTTTACTGACCCCCCTCCCCCCTCACTGATGTCCTTGCTTTTCTGACTTCCCTATTGTTTCCCTTCTCTGTTTACTTAAGTTTTTAAACGCTTTTCACTTTTTCATCACCCATGTAGTTACCCCATTTAAGATGCACACTGCATTCTTCCATTTATTAGATTAGCAGATTAGTTTTATGGAGGTAGACCTGCCTGGTATATAATCTTTTCAAAAGAATTTTCATTCAGATAGGGCTAAAAGGATCAGTATGGTCAGAGACTGAAAAATACATATTTTATCTTATAAGTTCATAGGTTCATAAGTAGGTACTAGGCTATCAGCCCTAGGACCTATACAAGCCTAGCCAAAAAAGGTACCCTGGCTTTCGCTACCCAAGAAAATTATTTTCCAGTGCCCCTGTCGAGCAAAGCCACAGAAGTGAGGCCCGGGGTGATTTTCCTATTTCCCATCCAATCATCAAGATTTTTCTTGAAGAGTGCTAATGAGGAGCTTTGTTTGATATAGACAGGTAGTTTGTTCCAGAGTATGGGAAGTCACTGGGACAGGAATCTATCCCTCCAGCATGTTCTGTCTATTGTGGTGACAAGGTTTAGGTCCCTAGAGCATGTAGCCTGGAGGGATTAGGGTTTCTTTAAGTGGAGCATGTCCAACAGCTCTGGGTTTGACATAGTTTTGGATGTTAGGCAGAGATCGCCTCTGAGTAGGCGATATGCGACAGAGTAAAGCTGGAGTTTTTTTGAGACAGTGCACGTAGGACATCTGTTTTTGGCTGGTAATCCTTTTTATGAGATATTTCTGCGGCCTTTCCAGTTGTTGTAGATGTCTTGTGAGGTACATGTACTCTATAATGGGTCAATTGAGTGACGAGTAGAGGGGAACAATGACCTCTTTTTTCCTGGATGAGAAACCTTTTGTGATGAGGTGTGCCACGTAGAAGGATTTCCTTACTACTGTGGTGATGTGATTATCAAAGGAGAGACTACTGTCCACCTGTGGCCCAAGGTCTCTTATCACACTATTGGTGTTAAGTAGACTACCACCTATGTGGTAGCTCATGGGTAAAGAGTTTTTACCAAAGGGGATGATGACAATGCACTTTTTGGCATTGAGCTTGAGGCCATGGCTTTGAGACCTGTCTTAGTGAGGCCCTTTTGTAGGATGTCCACATCATTAGGAGTTTCAGTTATGGATCCTAGTTTGCAGTCATCTGTGAACTTCATTAGCCAGAGGCCTTCTGTGTTAGCCTGTACTTCAGAGAAGTAGATACCAAACAGGAGAGGTCCCAGGACTAAACACTGTGGTACTCCACTTGTCACTGGACTGAAGTCGGATTTGGAGTCTGCTACTTTCACAGTGTGGGTTCTGTCAGTGAACCACTTAGCAACCCATCTTGTGACATAGGGATATATCCATAGTTTTTTGAGTTTATCTATAATTCCAGAGTGGGGGATGGTGTCAAAAGCCTTGGCAAGATCTAGATAGACTGTGTGAACCACCTTACCCTTGTCTATGGCTTTGGTGACTGCTTCAAAGAAGTCAATCAGGTTTAGGAGACATGATCTTCCTTTTACAGACCCAAAGTGGGTGGGGTCCAGAGTTTGGAGATTACCAATTCCTTTGTTTATAAGTTCCATGATGATACATTCCATGACCTTGCAGACCAGGCTCGTTAGGCTAAGGGGGCAGTAGTTCCCAGGGTCTGTGGTGGCTTCCCCTGGGATAACAGTCACTGTGTGCCATTCAGTGGGCACAAAGCCTGAGGTGAGGCTATGATTGAACATGGTGCTTAGGTGGGATGCCAGTTCATTCTGTATTTCATGTAGAACGCAGCCTGGGATGTTGTCAGGTCCCATGGATACTGTGTTCTTGGCTTTGGAGAGTGTGTTTTTTACCAGTGCAGCTGTGATTACAGGAACTTTGTATTCTTCCTGTATAGAGATGGGTCCTTTAGGGGGTGGGGTGGGAGGTTAAAGTTAGCACTGAACGTATATGCCAGGATGTTGGCAATATCAGTTGGTTCTGTATATTTAGTGCCATTGCGCTGTAACTCAGAGCAGATTTGAGTGTTGCCATTGAGATTCTTGACATAGCTATAGAATGCTTTGTGTCTGTCTTTAGAATCAGTGGTGATTTTGTTTTCATAACTAGCTTTGGAAGATTTTATGAAGGATCTCAGCTTCTTACTGAGGCTAACCAGGGAGTTCTTCCGGTCATGGGATTTTGCTCTTTTTTTTAACAGTTTCTTTCTTATATTGAAAATATCCAAATAAACGTTGCGGGCTCGAATTTAATTCACCAGGAAGTTACTTTATTGCAATGAAGTTAGCGCTTTCATTTTACTACTGTGAGTAAAACTTCTTCAGACAACAAAAGAATAGACTTGGACCCTTAAATAGGTAGCACACCCTCATAAATAAATTAATCAATTGTACATTAAAGTGCACCCATCAAATAAAATAAAGATCCATGTTAATACATCAGTTTTAAAAACATGCCTCATGAGTAATTCATCAATATATATATATATATATATATATATATATATATAAAAACTTGGTTAAAGTGTAATAAAATACATAAGAAAACTGTTAAGAATGAATGTGGGTAAAAAATATAAATAGGCAGCAAGTTAGAATAAGTGAACGTGAAATTGAAAATCTCATAGGGAACAACCTTAAAAACATTACAATACGTTAAAAATACATAAAAAATATGCTGAAAATATATGTTAAAAATATACATGTGCTTAGATTCCACTAATATCCAGGAATCCACTACTGCTGTAATACCATTATAAAATGTCAATAAACCTATTTCTGTAAACTCTTGTATTTTAGAATACAGGATAGGGAACACAGATCATTCAGGCCTGAGGGGCTATAAGCATTGACCCTTATCTGCCAAATAAGTTCACGGATTTTCAACAATAAATTGAACCTATTAGCCTGATGAGTCTGGTCTGCAAGGCCATGGAACGTATAATCATGGAACTCATAAACAAAGACATTGGTAACCTCCAAACTCTGGATCCCACCCAGTTCGGGTTTGTGTAAGGAAGATCGTGCCTCCTGAACCTAATCGACTTCTTTGAGCCAGTCACCAAAGCCTTAGATGAGGGTAAGGTGGTTCACACAGCCTATCCTGACCTTGCAAAGGCTTTCAACACCATCCCCCATTCTGGAATTATAGCTAAACTCACTAAACTAGGTATAAATCCCTATGTCACAAGATTGGTTGCCAACTGGCTCACTGACAGAACCCACACTGTAAAAGTTGCAGACTCCAAATCTGACTTCAAACCAGTGACAAGTGGAGTTCCACAGGCTTCAGTCCTGGGACCTCTCCTGTTTGGTATCTACTTCTCTGAAGTACAGGCTAACACAGAAGGCCTCTGGCTAACGAAGTTCGCAGATGACTGCAAGCTAGGAGCCATAGTCAAGTCCCCAAATGATGTGGCCATCCTACAGAAGAGCCTCACTGACACCGACGCCTGGTGTCAGAGCCATGGCCTCAAGTTCAATGCCAAAAAGTGCATTGTCATCCCCTTTGGTAAAAACTCTGTACCCATGAACTACCACATAGGCAATCTACTTAACACCGAATGTATGATAAGAGACCTTGGGACCCAGGTGGACAGTAGTCTCTCCTTTGACAGTCACATCGCCACAGTAGTCAGGAAGTCCTTCTACATGCCACACCTCATCATAAAAGGGTTCTCATCCAGGAAAAAAAGAGGTCATTGTTCCCCTCTACTCGACACTCATTAGACCCATTATAGATTACAACACCCCTTTTGGAATGTACCTCACAAGATATCTGCAGCAGCTGGAAAGGCCACAGAAGTACCTCACAAAGAGGATTACTGGCCTCAAACAAATGCCCTACGCTGACCGTCTCAAAAAATGTCAACTTTACTCCATAGCATATCACCTACTCCGAGGTGATCGCTACCTAACATATAAAGCTATGTCAAACCCAGAGCTGTTGGACATGCTACACCTAAAGAAATCCCAATCCCTCTGCGCCACATGCTCTAGGGACCTACACCTTGTCACCACAATAAACAGGAGATGCTTGAGGGATAGATTCCTATCACAGAGACTTCCCATACTCTGGATCAGGCTACCCATCTATGTCAAGCAAAGCTCTTCATTAGAAATCTTGATGAGTGGATGGGAAATAGGAAATACACCCCAGGGATCATTTCTGTGTCTCTGCTTGACAGTGGCACAGGAAAATAACTTTCTTGGGTGGCGTAAGCCAGGGAAACTTGTTGGCTAGGCTTACATAGGCCCTTGGGCTGATAGCCTAGTACCTACCTATAAACCTATGAACCTATGAATGGGCCACCTCTAGGATCATGCTGCACCTGATCAATAATTTGGAAACTAAAGCTATTTTGTGGATACTCCTGTATGTGTTTTACTAGTGCGTTCTCAACTTTAGATTTTTTTGATATTGTAAAAATGCTCATAGACCCTGTCTCTGAATCTCTGGTCAGTCTTCCCAATATAGAAACAGGGGCAGAGTCTACAAGCAGCCAGATATACCACATTCTTAGACAAGCAATTAAACCTTCGATTGATGGAATACTTCTTACTCCTAATGGTAAAAGTTTGTCCAGTACTCATGTGGTTACAATGTGGGCAGCTCTCACATTTAAACATACCCACAGTTTGAATGAAAGTTGGTTTCACTCTCTCCAACAGGTTCTTGATGTTGGCACCTCTTCTATACGTGACCTGAGGGGTTGGATCCATGATGGGGGCCAAATTCCTGTCTGAAATTAATAAATTCCAATTCTTTTAAATAATCCTCTTTATAAAAGATGCATCAAGGCTATAGGCGAAAATAAGAGATATCCTGAAAGGATCAATTACATCAGCCTGAATTGTCTATGGCTCGTGTATCTGCTAACAGAGTCTTTGGTGACAAAATTGGACAGAAATAACCTGGTGGATTGAATTCAAGCCTGCAACGTTTATTTGGATATTTTCAGTTTATTTTTTCACATGGTTTGTGTTTTACATCTTTTTGTGAACTTTTGCATGGCGTCTGAATTGGTTTCCATACAGGAGACTTTGTTCTTGCAAGAGAACGAACATATGAATGGTATTGAACCTAATACTGAAACTGCAGTATTGGATATACAACAATTAATGAACATGGTATTGGTTTTGACCAAGAAAGTGTACAATTTGACCACAACGGTTAACGGCTTGACAAAATCAGTTCCGATCACGAACAACAATGTGGGCGTGGATGAAGTTGATTTGCAGATCACTCAGAATGTGATTGTGCGTAGGAAGGAAACTACGGCTTTGGTGATGACTGCAGTACCCTCGACAGGTGGGCCAGATCCGAATGGAAGCTCTGTGATTTGGGGGGGGGGGATTCTGTGAGTGGTGCAAATGGGTTTGGTTTTGTCAACAGTGGTTTCGATTTACAGGGCTCACATGGTTGTGAGAATTTTAATGGTATGGACGGTGCACACACGTTCAATTTCAAATTACCTTCACTGCTCAGAATGGGGATTAACTGGACATCAGTCAACAATGTGGTTCCAAAGGAAACAGGTACTGTCGATTCTTTCACTATAGGGACTACGCAGTACATAACAATGTCAGTATGGTACAAATGAATAGTGTCATTCCGGCACAAGTAAACAATGTTAACTCAGTTGGTTTGGTTAACTTGTATGGGAACCCAATGAGTGCAGCTTTGA
This sequence comes from Protopterus annectens, assembly GCF_019279795.1. Classification (NCBI taxonomy): domain Eukaryota; kingdom Metazoa; phylum Chordata; order Ceratodontiformes; family Protopteridae; genus Protopterus; species Protopterus annectens. The sequence continues at coordinate 1,135,123,309 of NC_056747.1, forward strand.
CAGGAGTGAAACATTGGCTTGATGAGTCTGTATCCTTAGGTAATGAGAGTTTAACTGGCACTGGTAATTTATATGAGGCAACCAACAGCAGTAAAACGAATATTGTTAATAGTTTGCAGCTGTTTGACGTTAAAATTTTTAAGCTGAAAAAGCTTCAGCTGGAGGTGGCTTATTTCTGGGAGAGTTTAAACAGATGCCAGGTACCAAAGGGGTTGAGGTTTTGGTGATTCCCTACCAGGCTAATCAGTGATTCTCCCTTCCACAAGGATTTGTTGTCCTTGTTTGATAGATAAGTGTTTGAACTCATAGAAATGTTTATTAAACATCGCCTATTATTGATAGATGAACTGAACAAAGAAGTTGGCTTACTAGATGCAGCTATTACAAAGGATATTGATTTCATTCGCTACAAGTATGAGTACGAGCAAATTTTTACTAGTATTAATGGCCAGATAGCTAAGATGAAAGTCACCAAGAATAAGAAGTTAACTAGTGACAGTAAAGATTATACCAATGGTGTTGCTTACCCTAAAACACCACCCTCACAAGTATGGATGAACCCCATGAATCAACCTCTTACTAATGGCAATGGTGAGGATGGTAATTTCCATGATGGTGAAAATTTTAACTTGGGACCTAGCTCACCTGGATATTCTTATGCAGAAGTGACTTCCAGGTCAGGTAGCTAGAATCAAGTTAATAACAACACCAACTGGAATGGACGCTTGAGGAGTAACAACAATATGAGAGCAAACACCAATCAAAGCAATTCTGTTGGTAGCAGTGGCCAATCAAACCATGATTCTGCCAACTTTAATCAAGCTTCCGATTATCATATTTCAGGTCCTAATGATAATTCCCTAAATTTTTACAGGACAGGTCACCAACAAATGGATTCAGCTTCCAATGAGAATTTCATTCAGGGGAAAAACCTGAAAGGGAACCAAGTAGCCCTACATTAATTGAACCCTCATTCAGTGACTCCTTGATCCAGGCACATGGTATGATAGATGGCCCCCATAATTTTCGTTTAGTGTTTAACAGAAGCAAGGACTTTAATATTTTCAATTATTCATCTATTGATGTTGATGTCAGGACAGCTGACTTGTTATCTAAGGGGTTAACCTTTATCCCCGACTGTAGGGCCAGCGTAGCACAAACTGTTATTGATTTAAAATCTTTTGTATGCAAGATTAACTCGGCGCTACTTTTTAAGGACCAACCCAGAGTAAACAATGAATGTAAGGTATTGAGCACATTAAATACCCCCTTACCTCCTGGTCTTTCATTTTTTGAACAGATTTGTGAGTTGGATATACGTGACAGTCTCCAGCCTGGTAGGGATAAATCCCCAGGTCTAGTAAGGAATTTCACCAGGAATGAATGGGAATGTTTAGAGCACCTCGGTTATCAAAACATCAGGGTTATAAAGCCTGACAAGGGGGGAGGTCTGGTATTCTTTGACAATGACGACTACATTAACCGTATGTTGAAGTTGTTGGACTGTGACCATTACGCCCTTGCCTCTTTGAACGAGATGAACCGAGCGCATCAAAAAATCAAAGTTTACCTTAATGACCTTTTTATTGAATCAAGGATTTCCTTGGACCTCTACAACTATTTATCAAGTTTGGCTCCTATAACTCCAATTATTTTATTTATTTTATTTATTTTACATTTGTTGACCGGGCTAGTCTGGCTGGATACATGTCCATTTTCAGCAGAGGCCCGAGGAGAAAAGCTCCACTATGTACTAGTAAACACATTCAAAAAGGACAATAAAAGAAAACAAAAGAAACAAAAATTATAAGAATGTAAAGAACAAATTCAATGTAGTGTAGTTACATTTACAGTAGCACGTTAAAAAAGGTAAACAAAACAAAGGTGAAATACAAGAAGGGATCCATGATCCCATATTTTTCATAACAACTATAAGAATCAAAAATATTTACAATATTAAGAATTATGATAAACAATTAGTGCCTGGGCACTAGTTCTAGGAAACAGAAATTGCACAGCAGGGATGATTAATAGGTTTAAAAACAAGGTGAGATGACATGTTGCAGTAATATATATTATAAAAGGAGAAAGTGACCTTGTAGAGAAAAAAGAAAGTCCATTTGAGAGACAGGCGAGCTACAGAGGGTTAGAATTGAGAGAAGAAGGAGAAGTAATGAAGAGAAGTATAAAGAAAGTTAGATGGGAGGTCAGTCTGGATTCAAGCAAGGGCATAGCCAGTGGGATTTGAGATAGTGTCTTAGTTGTTTCTTGAAAAGTTGTGATGAGCCCAAAGTAGTCAATTCTGTGGGGAGTTTATTCCAGTATGGGCCAATAGTACTGGTGAACAAGGAGTCGCCTGCCTTATTGTGTGACTTGAGAGTGGCTACTAGCAGTTTGTTTGCAGAGCGAAGGGAAGAGAGATTCTTGTAGGGGGCCACAAGGTTATTGAGTATGGGTGTATTAGTAGGGTAATGGAGAATTTTATATGTGATGACTAGTTGATGTAATAGAATAAGATGTTGAAGTTCAAGCCAATCAAGCTTTTTGAGATTAACACAATGATGTGTGCGAAATGGGGAACCTGTAGCAAACCTAGTAATGCTGTGGTAGGCCGTGGCAAGTTTCTGAAGGTTAGATTTAGAAAGGTTGATAAAAGTTGGGGAGGCGTATAGTAATGTGGAGATAAGATGAGTTTGGGCTAGGGACACTTTAGCAGTTGTTAGAAAGGGCTTAAGTCTGTAGAGGGCTCCTATCTTTTTATTAACAGTTTTGATAGTAAGGTCAATATGGGTGTCAAAGTTCAGTTAATTATCTATTATTACACCTAGTAGTTTAGTGGATAAATCAGGTGAGATGATAGTACCGTTGGTAGATGTAATAGAAAAGGAGAGAGGGGCTGACTTAAGGGTTGGAGAGAATATGAGTAATTTGGTTTTTTTGGGATTAAGGAGGAGACAGATATGTTGGAACCAGTTTTCTGCTGCTGTGAAGACTTTTTGGGTGGAGGAATAAAGTTCAGCTGGAGATGCAGCAGAACAGACGAGAGTTGAATCATCTGCATACTGAATACATGTGGATGTTGGGAGAGAGGAGGACAGGTTATTTATAAATATAGAGAAGAGAAGGGGGCCTAAGATTGATCCTTGGGGGACCCCTATTAGGACTGGGAGCTGAGAAGATAGGTGGTTTTCCCAAAGGACTGCCTGTTTTCTTTTTGTTGGATATGAGTCAAACCAGCGCAAAGCTAAAGAGTCAAGAGCAAGAAATTGTAGAGTGTCTAGCAGAAGTTTATGGTTCACCATATCAAAGGCTTTAGAGAGGTCAAGAAATAATGTTGAGGAGTAAAGGTTGTTATTGCGATTTTTGTTGATAGTGTCTGTGAAGGAGAGGAGAGCAGTAGAAGTACTATGAAAAGGTCTAAAACCACGTTGGGAGTCTACAAGAAGGTTATTTAGTAGATGGTGGTTAAGAAGTTGATGGTGAATACAGCGTTCCATAATTTTAGATAGTGGCGATAGTAAGGCTATAGGGTGGAAATTAGATAGTTCGTTAGTGTTACCTCCTTTGTGCAGTGGAATAATGTGGGAAACTTTCCAGAGGGAAGGAATAGTAGATTTGGTTATTGTTCTGTTGATTAAGATGGAGACTGGGTAAGCTAGTTCAGCAGCAGCTAGCTGGAGATAGTCAGCTGGAAGTTGGTCGGCAGAAGGAGTACATGGTTTGAGTTTTGGGAGTAGCTTATGTATATAGGTTGTGGAGACTGTGTCAAGTTTTAGAGTGGGGTTGTTGGTAAGAGGAGAGGTCTTTTGAAGGGAGGTGGGGGGAACCATAGTTTTTGCTAGTGAGGTGACTGTTTCAGAGAAGAAGTTGTTAAAAGTGTTGGCTATTGTAGTGGGAGGGGTCTGGTCTAGGTTAGCAGGAGTGGGTGTTTTGGTATTCCAATAATTTTTGGAATACCTAAGGTTCACAAGGATGTTGAGAATCCACTATTACGTCTGGTAGTAAACGGCAGGAATTCTATTACTTATGCATTGGCTAAATTTGTTGATACATCCTGAAAGAAATATATGGTAAAGTTTGACCACATTTGTAAGGATTTGTGGTCATTCTTAAGTGGCATTAATGACCTGGATTACAATGTTGAGTCTTTATTTTTGACTATAGATGTCAAAGATTTGTATACTGTGATATCAGTGGATTTGGGTATTGAGTGGGTCACTGACTTGATCAGGTCTAAGGGTTGCCCGGAAAGTGAAGTTGGACTAATTGAGGGTTTGTTGGACTTAATTTTAAATAACAATTATTTCATGTTCAACGGCAACTTTTACCTACAGAAATCAGGAGTTGCGATGGGTTCCCCTTGTAGAGCTAGTTTTGCGAATCCTGTTATGGTCCACTGGGAACAACATTATGTTTTTAGCGACAGCAACCCTTACAGGAATGCAATTGCTTACTATACAAGATTTTTAGATGACATTTTTATGTTATTCAATGGTACAGTTGATGAGATTCAAGCATTAATGTTACATCTTAGTGGGTCTACCCAATTTTTGCAATTTACACATGATGTAGGGGATGAATTCATCAGTTACTTGGACATTTACCTTTATAAGGATAGAAACATGCGATCTTACAAGGCTAGAATTCATAGGAAGCTGACCTATTCAAACTCTTTCCTTCACTTTTCGAGCTGTCACCCTTACCAACAGAAAAAAATCAGTGGTGTAAAGCCAGTTTGTAAGTGCGGCTAGAATGGTGTCGGACAAGTTGGAATTTGATTTAGAATGCCAAGCTCTATACAATATGTTTATGAATCGGGGGTACCCTTCACAGCTATTGGATGATTTGGTTTTCAAGATCAGACGGAAAAGATTGGATGGTTATTTCCATTCGATTTTGGCACCAAAGACTCCGTTAGCAGATACATGAACCATAGACAATGGGTCCATTCAGGCTGATGTAATTGATCCTTTCAGGATATCTTTTATTTTCACCTATAGCCTTGATGCATCTATTATAAAGAGGATTATTTCCAAGAATTGGAATTTATTAATGTCAGACAGGGATTTGGCTCCTATCATGGATCCAACCCCTCGGGTCATGTATAGAAGGGGTGCCAACCTCAAGAACCTGTTGGTGAGAGTGAAACCAACTTTCACTCCAACTGTGGGTATGTTTAAATATGAGAGCTGCCCACATTGTAAGCACATGAGTACTGGACAAACTTTTACCATTAGGGGTAAGAAGTATTCCATCAATTGAAGGTTTAATTGCTTATCTAAGAGTGTGGTATATCTGGCTGCTTGTGGACTCTGCCTCTGTTTCTATATTGGGAAGACTGACTGGAGATTCAGGGACAGGGTCTATGAGCATATTTACAGTATCAACAAATCTAAAGTTGAGAACGCACTAGCAAAACACATACAGGAGTATCCACAGCATAGCTTCCGTTTCCAAATTATTGATCAGGTGAAGGATGATCCTAGAGGTGGCTCATTCAAATTATTGTTGGAAATCCGTGAACTTATTTGGCAGATAAGGGTCAATGCTTATAGCCTCCCAGGCCTGAATGATCTATGCTCCCTATCCTGCATTCTAAAATACAAGAGATTGCAGAGATAGGTTTATTGGCATTTTATAATGGTATTACAGCAGTAGTGGATCCCTGAATATTAGTGGAATCTAAGCACATGTATATGTATATTTTTAACATATATTTTCAGCATATTTTTTATGTATTTTTAACGTATTGTAATGTTTTTAAGGTTGTTCCCTAGGATATTTTCAGTTTCAAGTCCACTTATTCTAACCATTGCTACATATTTATATTTTTTACCCACATTCATTCTTAACGGTCTTCTTATGTATTTTATTACACTTTAACCAAGTGTTTTATATATATATATATTGATGAATTACTCATGAGGCATATGTTTTTAAAATTGATGTATTAACATGGATCTTTATTTTATTTGATGGGTGCACTTTAATGTTCAATTGATTAATTATTTTTATGAGGGTGTGCTACCTATTTAAGGGTCCAAGTCTATTCTTTTGTTGTCTGAACAAGTTTTACTCACAGCAGTAAAACGAAAGCGTTAACTTCATTGCAATAAAGTAACTTCCTGGTGGATTAAATTAGAATCTGCAACGTTTATTTGGATATTTTCAGTTTATTTTCTCGCTTGGTTTGTGTTTTACATCTTCTTTCTTATGTTGTAGAGTTTGTTTATGGCAGGGGCACCACCAGATTTGCTTCCTTTTTCTGGAGGATAGCATCTTGGTTCTGTTAAGGATAACACGATCCATGCATTTGTGGAAGTGCTTATAAAGTGCATTTGTGTAGGATTCAGCAGTCATACCTCTATTTTCCATCTGCATGGGTGTCGCGAAGTTTGTCACTTCTGTCTTAAGAAGTGTGACGTTGGCTTTGGAGAAATGTTTTATGGTGGTTTCCCTAATGGGGGTGGGGGCAGGATGTGGATGTCTAGGGTGAATAGCTTGTGGTCGGATCTGTCCAACGAGGAATTGACCTCTGATGTGGAACACCAGTCACCCATGTTGGTAATGACAAGGTCTAGGAAATTGCTGCCCCTGGTGGGGGTGTGGATAAGTTGATCCAAGGCATTGGAATTTATGAATTCCAGAAAACGTTGAGCAAAAGAGTTGGTACATGAGTAGTTTTCCCAGTTAATGTTGGGGTATTTGAAATTGCCCATTATTAGGGTGTTGGGTTGTACCCTAATATTTTCCAGTGTATCAATAAATGAGGATTGGGAGTTCTGGGGCATGGTGGGGGATCTGTAGCAAGTTACAATTTGGATTGTGGTGTTGCCCAAAGTTAGTTGCACTTGGATAATCTTGGATGCATTATGCTGAGCAACTAGCCTGGAGGTGTGGATATCCTTAATGAATATGGAGACAATCCCACCTTTAGTGTTTGGGTCCATGTTAGGTGGCCGAAAGGTGTGGTATGAATTATAGCCTGGTAATGCAGGCTTATCTCCATTATCTACAGTGTATAAACATCGCTTTATCTGTAACACTATAATATAAACATCGCTTTATCTGTACCACTATAATATGAACATCGCTTTATCTGTACCACTATAATATAAACATCTCTTTATCTGTAACACTATAGTATAAACATCACTTTATCTGTAACACTATAATATAAACATCTCTTTATCTGTAACACTATAGTATAAACATCGCTTTATCTGTAACACTATAGTATAAACATCGCTTTATCTGTAACACTATAATATAAACATCGCTTTATCTGTAACACTATAATATAAACATCGCTTTATCTGTAACACTATAATATAAACATCGCTTTATCTGTAACACTATAATATAAACATCGCTTTATCTGTAACACTATAATATAAACATCGCTTTATCTGTAACACTATAATATAAACATCGCTTTATCTGTAACACTATAATATAAACATGCTTTATCTGTAACACTATAATATAAACATCGCTTTATCTGTAACACTATAATATAAACATCGCTTTATCTGTAACACTATAATATAAACATCGCTTTATCTGTAACACTATAATATAAACATCGTTTTATCTGTAACACTATAATATAAACATCGCTTTATCTGTAATATAAACATCGCTTTATCTGTAACACTATAATATAAACATCGCTTTATCTGTAACACTATAATATAAACATCGCTTTATCTGTAACACTATAATTAATTTTAGAAATGACGCACTGTCTCATATTCACACAACTAAAAACTGCTCGCAGTCTAATTTTCCACCCGAAAAATACCAAACAGTAAAATATTTCCCAGTCTTACTCCCTATTTAGGACTCTGTGCTCTACTGACACATTTGTACTGCATCCAATTAAATCAAACAATACTGCAGGTGACTCATTGTTTGCCTCTCACTCTAAAGTTTGGACTTCCATGTCCTTTTCACTCAAGCAAACTAACAACCTGAAATCCTTCAACCTACGATGAAACAACAACTAAAGGTCTCATGGCTTTGCTCATGTGCCACACCTGACTAATCCCTCTAAACAATCCTTATCCACTCTAACACATCCTCCCCTAAAATGACACCTTAGCCAGTATTCTTCTGTCTTATTTTGTACTATTATGTTTGTTTGGCCATATACACTGTCCCTTGCTCTCCTCAACTTTACATTGTTAGGAAAATTTACCTCTGTCCTACTATTGTAAAATAGTATGGGCCAGATTCCGTATAGTTCACAGAAGCTATTTGCAGAGACTGCAGCATGCAGAGGAAAGACTTCAGTGCACCTAATTCGGACAAGATTCCAGAAGATATGCTAAAGGCAGACCGACTACTTAAATATTTAGTGTAGGATAATTAGGTATTCTGTGCACGCCAGTGTGTCTAAAACGTAAGGTGCACACACAATGCAACTCAAATTTAAAACATAAGGTGCACAGACAAGGCAACTCCACTGCAATAAACAGCCAGGCCAACTCTATTTCTGAAATCCTCAGCACATACATTACGAACCCCAAGGAATTCATTTTAATACTACGGATTACTGTGAAATCCATACCAAAACTGAAAAATAAACATATAACAATGATACCTGCTGTTAATATGCTGCAAGAGGCTGCAGTGATGCAAGCCATAAATGAGGTTGTGGCTGCGCATCTTAGAAGGCAGCCAGCTAGAGTCTGAGCAAGGCTGTAACTAAACCATTTGTCAGACCAGCAAATAATCAACAGGTACTGGAAAGATAGACAATTGGTGCAGGCTGTCTGTAACATGTGTGCCCCACACATGCCTGTGTAGACCCTGTGAGGAAACCCCATCCCCTTAAAATGAAAGTTTGTCTTATTCTGGATGTACTTGCATCTAGGACATTCCAAAGACATGTGGGTGATGCTGTAGGAGTATCACAGACAGTTGACAGTTGTATCCTGACAAAGTTCCTGGAAGCAATGTGCAGCAAAGTGGATGACTAGATACACTTCCCATCCACACCCATGGAGCAGAGAAATGTAATGCACCAGTACTACAACACAGCAAACGTCCCCCATGTAGTTGGTGCAATAGATTGCACACACACATATACATATCAAGACACCAGTACATCAAGAAACAGACCAATACATAAACAGAAAGGACTGATCATCCAACAACTGGCAAGTTGTGTGTCCAGCAGATGACAGCAAGCAAACATCATGGTAACACACCCTGGAAGTGTCCATGATGCTGCCATTTGGAGGGAAAGTGGACTCAGTGCTGCATTCCAGTAAGGTGAAATTCCTGAGGGATTGTTTTTGGGTAAGTAACGGAGCACAGCTAGAATGTAAGTTAAAGATTCCCCTCCCAACAATATCCAGTCTGAACAAAAGTGTTTTTACTTCTCACAACAGGCAACTATGGTTATCCTCTTGAGATGTGGCTAATGACCCCATACCATGAACTATCTAACCTGCACAGGAGACCTACAACAGAGCATAAGCAACAACCAGAAACACCATACACCATGTGTCTGGTGAACTGAAAGCTGTTTGGACACATCCACTGATACAATGCAATGCAAACCTGAGAAGGCAACACAGATAACAGTGTGTGCCATGCTGCACAATATACTAACTCGAGCACATGGCAGTCTTCCACCTGCAGGTGTGGGTGAACTATCCCAAGAACCACAAATGTCTGAAGAGGATATCTGACACATATTGGAGGAAGGCAGGAGGACATAGATGACAGAAGTCACAGGCACAGCCAACAGAGGGTGTGACCACAAGTGCGGGCCCAGGCTACACGGCAGCATATGACCAAGACATTTAAATCATGACAAGCCACACATACAGAAGTACACACATTAGACACTAATATTCAGGTGTTGCCCCACCACAGCAACATAGATTGTATCTGATGGCAAGTACCCACTAGATGTACACACTGAGCATCACACATAACAACATAATCATAACATATTACAACATAAACATAAGCAAATATGTCAGAAAAAAACATCAACTCAGGCCACAATGAAAACAGGTATGCGTGCACACTCAGCTTTAGCACTGTATGGTAAAAAATAAGGGACACACATCAGTGCTAAATTACATATATGTACAATATCATAACACCAAAAAAGGTAAATCACACAGAACACTGTGCAGACAGTTTTATTTCAGAAACACATTTCACAGCACGGTGGTATTGAAACAATATGAGGCAGCTATTTGTACTGTACTGTTGGATACACTCTAAAACAGTCCTGGTCAACTTTGCTGCTATCTTACACCATGGTCTGTCCTGCCATGACCACGTACAGACACATCCTGTCCTAGTTGTTCCACAGAGGAGATGGATGGATATATCACACCATTTTAAGATGAAGGGGTATGACTGCAAAGTGAAGACCTTGTGACTGGTGGGACCTCAGCAGATGTGCCAACAGTTGACATCTGTGTTGGTTGGACCACAGACAGGGATTCCTGATGGCCAATGGTGGTTCTGTGGACAGGTGGTTTGCCTTTCACAGGTTGCAATCTGATGTGCATAGTCACTGAATGCAAGAATCCTACTTTTAGTATGATACTGATGCAGTACTGTAGAGGCCAGGGTTTCCAATGACTGTGCCACAGCTAGCAGACTCTCATTCTAAGTGGTCAATGCAGCCATAATCTCATGGTGTCTGCATTCTTGTCCTTCATGCATGACATGTAGCTGATGGCATCCGTAAGTGCACAGACATCTGAACAATGCTGTAGCTGTGACCATTCATTTGCCTGGAGCAGGAGGCGGACACCCTCTGACACCTGACCGTGTACAACGTCTGCTCACCTACAGCTGCAGTGACTCCATGTGTCTGATCGTTGCTTGGATCCAGCAGCAGCAGTGCTCCCAGCTGTGATGTATTGAACAATGGCCTCACTCTGTTCAACATCCACTGTGTCATCATATGACTGCATTGACAAGTGGACCTCCACATTTGAAGATACATCTGGAGCAACATTAATGTCAGCCTCATGGATGTACTCTCCAAACAACTCAAGATCCTCTGTGCCTGGGGCCAGACTACTATGCTTAGACACATCATGAACAACATCATGGTCACTGGATGGGCTGCTAGATGATAAAGACAGTTGATGTGCTACAAAATACAAAGACACAGATCAGGACAGTGTGCCTACAGCACATGATGAATATTAAAGAAAACTGTCATGTATATTTCGCTGCAATGTTACAAATACTACTGACTTCACTTGCATTCTACAGTATGTATGTTTCATGGAATGTACATACTGTAATGATATAATCTATTAAACATGGCTGGCATACATGACATATATGATGCATATAAACATAACAACACACTTGGCAAACACTCATGGAATGTTGTTGCTGGTCCACTGTGTTGAACTTCAACTAGTGTAGGAAAAAAGAAGACATTACAGATCACATCAGTCAATGTCACTGTAACGTACCTGGTCTGTCTGCACTTGATAATGAGTAGTTTGCCCCTCCACTAGATGTACCTGTCCTGTTCTGTGTTATCAAAACAACAATATAACAGCAAATAGCAGTAACATTAGATAGGGTGGGGACACTAACAATGTAATGTGCACAGCAACAGTATAGAGACACTCATCTGTTGCTCCCTTTTGTAGGCTGAAGTAGATGGACCTGTGAATATTAATGCAAACAACATTGCAACTGTAGTTTGCATTGCTTGGTCTGTGACTCATATTTACCAATACATGTAATTATACTTATGTTCATCATCCTCACCCTGTGTGGAAGTGTGTTCATGGCTCAACTCTGCTGCTGTAAATCAAACACAGGAATACATGAATGGGCACACTGAAGAAATATGCAGTGAGTGTCAAAATACACATCCCTGTACTGAGCATGTGTATATACATGTCATTCCTGGAACCCCAGTTCAATCCCACCACCTGGGATTCATAACTTGCCTCTTTCTGTATGCAGTGATGCCAAAAAAAATTGTGATGTCATCGGGGGGGCAGTGGTGGTCCACCGGTGGTATCCCTTGACCTCTCCTAGTGTGTCACTTTGTTGGCTGCATGAAGAATCATATCTGAGCAGCAACATTTACAGACCTCAAGGGATCAGTTGTGACTTTCACCTGCATTGATGATTTTGATGAGGTCTGTCCAGATTTAATTTCTCCAAACAGTATCCACTAAATGACCTAGGGGCCTCCTACCATGTTGGCAGAGAGCATCAATTATGATATCATTTTCCTGGGGGGAAAGCTGTCACCCTAGTTTGGTTGGTCATCTGGAAGACATTGATATGCACATGATAAGAATGATGGGGTTTACTATCAAAAGGGCAATCGGACTTTATTTGAATTCCGTATGTCCAATCTCCCAATTCAACAGTCTGAAATAACAATGTGCATTCACTGTTGTGCATTTCAGCATTTTGAATATAGATTGCATTATAATGGGGACTGGACATGTACCTTGTCCCTCACTGTAGTGCGATCTCAGAGTTTGCATATATGAAGTAGCAGGGGGGTGTGGGGGGCACGGCCCCCCACATGGTAGGTGCAGAGTGGCTTGCCCCCCTGCAAAAATGTTTTGTTATTGTTGACCAGAAGTGTAATATTTTCAGTAAAGTTGACATTTCTGAGATGTGAACTTTACCGGAATGCTACATTCTACCTTTAGTGTGTTCATTCTTGTGATTTCCGATGTTTTAATTCAGAAATCTGAACACTCGCACAATGTCGGTGTGATGATATGCTAGCAAACTGAGTCATGGATAGTGCATTTATGCATGTGATTCTGTGAACAGCATATATCTAAATAAACACTGGGCAGTCCTGTGCAATGCAGACGTCTATACCATGCTGTTTGTGAGAAATACTAACATGCCACGTGAAAAGAATCAATGATGGCTTAGTACGTCTGTAAAATCAACATAACTTGTAACATCAGTACAGTTTGTGACTGGAGTTAGAACCCCTGACATTACATACATGTTGAAGAGAGGTCCAAAGATAGCCGCATCATGCCAACATAGTCTGCTTGCATTTCATATTAAAATACTACATCAAATAACAATTAAAAACTTACTGAAAGTATCGGGATACCCTAGGATCAATAGGTAGTACAGATCCATAGTAAATTGAGACAATAGTGATAAAACCTTTGTTAAAAGCATCATTAAAGAAATATTCCGAACAATTGCACATGTTATAACACTGTTTTAGGAAACATGATTTAAGAAATGTCTGTATATCAGCATCACATACTAAATAGAGATAATGTACTAATCCATAGGTTTCCTTAGTTACCCTGCAAAATGCAAGGAATTACCATAATTAATTGCAGATAATCCTTAAATCCTACTCCATACACTGTTATCTTTTGCAGTGGAAGTCTGACTTCACAACTGCATATGGGACTGAATAACAATCTTTAGAATAACAACAACTGTATGCATATCTTTCCAGAAAATATGACTCAGAGAACTTTTAACAACTTCTGTTAAAATTACCATTTTGATTAAGTAGGACTTTAAACATGTACCTTTTGAAACAATTAACTTTCACACATGTACTAATTACCAATACAGAAATTCCACCAGCTGCCAATGCACTTCTCACTCAGACTCACAGAATCAACGTGTACCTTGTGTGCACACAGCTTTAAGCACCATTTATGCTATACATAATCAATTAGGTTAATTAAAATTCAAGTTCTTTGAATCCCATATGTACACATCTGTGTAAATTGCCATTATGCCCCAAAAGACCCAGGTGTACTGCATAAACACCTAATAGGTATCAATAAATGGTAACATGTGTGTCATATGCCCATTATCTTCCAATAATGTTAGAACATGACATCATCGCCACTTTCAAAAACTGATTTTGATACATTTACTGATCAGATCATTGCTAACTGCAAACAGAGTAGTACCTTAGTGAGCATTTCTGTGGTTTTCTGTTTTTAAGATATCTACTAATTGAAAATCATGATGGCAATGTCAAGGAGGCTGCAACATGTCCGTGCACCTGACTGTCCAACAAGGAGTGACACAGATGTTGACTGTATTATGCCAGACTGGAGCAGTGGATGAGAACAAGGCCCAGGAACTTCACTATGATTGACATGTAGAACCATTTCATGAGGGAGCATCCACTGAGGGCAGGGATTTACTGCACTGGAGTGCAGGTTCATCACCGCTATGATGACCTGCATTACAGGGATGCAGCTGGGCTTTGATGGAGGGTTGACAAAGAGCTGAGACAACCTGGTGATCAGTACCGTAAGTACCAGTATTCTACATATTCCCTACAGATTTTACAGATATTTATTTAACCCATATATATCATATACATTTTGTTAGTTGCTGTGAGAATTAGCTCATGGGGATAAGTCAGTGGACTTTGTACTTACTGCCCTCCTAACTATCAGTTTTATACCCATGTTGCTATTTTATTGAATAATAACCATAATTGTGTCCTTTGAAGATGTACATATGTTTTACAACATCTAACCACACAATTTCACATAACCACTGTCCTCGTGCATCACTGATGCCTATAGCACATAGGCAATGGATGACTGCATATTCTGTCATTTTCCATTATAGTCTCACTGTATCACCTATTGGACCATTACAAGGTGGAAGACAAACACGTATATAACTTACATCATTCTTCCTACACATGTACAAGACATGTTTATTTAATGTAAAAATTAAACTCTGTACCATTGATTAAACATTTTTTGTTACATATGTATCGACAGCTGTTAACGTCTTCACTATGAAAGGTTTTAAAATTGTATGCATTTCCTGTATTCTGCCATTCATCTCAGGATTTCTAAGAAACACCTGCAGTACTTGTAGTGCACAATGATAGCCTAGTTGAACGTTAGCTCAGCTTGTGAAGCAACTGGCCAGCATGTGTGCATTTTGGCATGTTGTGGATTCTAAACCACATAGGCAAACCTATTACCTTGGCTAACTTCATCCATAACATTTATTTTAAATTCATATTGCAGTAGTTTATATTACGATTGATGTTGTGCATGGTAATGACTCAGTGATCTAGTCTTTTTATGAATAGTGCTGTAATCCGTAATAGCCAAATAACATGAATAGACTGCCCATACTTATCAAGCAGAGTGCCTCCTTGGCCCTCTTTAAAAGGAACCTTGATGATTAGATGGGAGATAGGAAATTCACCCCGGGGATCACGTCAGTTGCCCTGCTAGACAGGGGTCTAGGGAAGTAAATATTGTGGGAAGAAATATCCGGGGAATTATTTGGCTAGGCTTGTATAGGCCCTAGGGCCGATAGCCTAGTACCAGCCTATGAATCTATAAGAACATTACCTGTTTGTTTATGAGTTGCAAGTGCTGAGTGTTCGCTCATCTTGTAAGGATGCAGGCCATTTTGTGTGCTGTGTGTTCAAGTCTTGAAAGGGGACACATATATTTTTAATGTTTATACTAATTTCAAATACCCCTAGCATTCTTTTACCAAAACATTTTATACTTATTGATACCAACATATATTTTGAGCATTGTTTCAAATAACTCAATCATTCATCAAATTCTTACTGATATATCTGTGAACTGGAACATTCCATTAAAATTAGCCATTTAACAGCAGGGGCAGTGCATGTTGATAAATCCTGTTATATATCTGAGCAATTTTTTGGTTAATACTGTATATGTTTTAAAATGATATGAAGGACTGTTTTGTCATGAGATACTGAAGTCGATAGTAGTAGAACAGAACTGACCTCTAAGTTTTCAGGAACAGTGAAGGGCACACTAGCAGTTGCAATGAAGGGCAGGGAAGGTGTACGTATTTCACTAGTGATGTGCAGTTTCACAAGGAATAATGGTCTTCACACATGCCTTTCTGTGTCCATAAGAAGCTGGATGTTACATGACGCTATCAGACTGTCTGAGGAATGAAGTATCTCAATTACTGTTAATTTTTCATAACACAATGCTGACATGAATGTAAATTAAAAACAGTTTAGCTATACGATTAGCAGATGTTCATAATTTGCAATCCTGGAACAAGATCATTCTTAATAGATGCCCCCCCCATCAAGATGATGTCATAACATTAACTCTTGGGTGGAAAACATGATTTCACTGATAGGTGTGCAGATAGGTCTCATGGTTAAAGCTTTGCTACAAGTCATGTGTGCAGGTTTGAATCTTGTGTTTTCCAAGTGTGCTCAAACACTTTAACACCTGAATGTTAAAATGTCAACTGAGTATTGCGTTTATCTAATGTTCTTGTAAATAACAGTCTACAAAGAGGCTTGTGAAATATTTATCCTTGCTATTTGAAGAATATATATATATATATATATATATATATATATATATATATATATATATATATATATATATATATATATATATATATTAATTTCAGATGAGAAGGACTGCAGTAGCAATGTGCACCAATGGATGCACAGGTTTGAAGTGCAGCAGAGGGAGAGAGGTGTGTTGAATATTTGATGTATATTATGAGCTGATATGGATATTCCACTGTTTTCAGGTCTATATTTTTCCAAATTACATGTTTATTTTTTTAGAGTGCAGGAATATTCATCGTGCATCAGTAAGGTAAGTGAAATCAGCAAACAGCAGCTGTCATTACAACTGTGAATAAAACTTATACCCCAGAATTCACTAATCCTCCGTGTAAGACTAAATTAGTATCTCATGGAAACTGCAGCCTAAGAGTAAGACCTCAGCGCGCCATGCATATTCATGGGGGCGCGCTGCCTCAACTCTAAGGCTAACTCGGAGCGTGCATGAGTGCAGGGGGTGTGTCGGACTGCCAAGCAGTCCAAAAATCCATGCCCCTGAAAATCTCTCAATTGGGAAATGTAAACTGACATGAGGGAGTCCGCTCAGATGTGTACATACCTAACACTACACTCCCCCACATTCTAAACCCCTGTACAATTATAAAATGTAAAACTTTAAATTTTTTTTTTTTATTATTCCCGATATAGCTGCCTGCATTTGTGCGTGTTTGTGTGGGTTTGCCCATTGCTTAGCTACAGTTAGCAGTTTAGACATAGAAGAGGATAATAAGAAACGTATATGCAAATTAAGCCAAATAGCAATAGCGTAGTGGTAGAGCCTTTGCGCAAAGAGGAGGCATTCCCGGTTCGAATCCCACCACTCCCCTTTCTCTTTTCTGTTGGAAATCTGTATATAAAAATAATTCCTGACATTTATCTTTTACATTTTAGTAAAAAGCATTGAAATGGCCTGTGTAGTAGTGAACGAGATTTTATATATAGATAAGAAGGTGAAATGGTTATGCATACTGATGAATGCATAAGTAACTTATCTTAAGCAATGTGAAGCACTGCTAAGCAAAGTTTATCAGTATTAAGCACATTTAAGTATAACTGCTCATAGCTTAGAACTGCTTTAACTAGCGCAATGGCTTTGCACGTAGCTGTGCATCGCGCCAACTAGAGCAAACAAAACATGTTTGCACATAGCTGCGCACCGCGCTAAGTAGCGCAACATCGGGCAACATCGAGCATCGTAAAGCAACGTAGAGCAATGTTGGGCAAAGTTGAGCAAAGTCGGCTAAACACAGCCACACCTCCTGGTCTGGCCAGTAGTAATATAAAAAGCAATGACAGACCTCGAACCCAGGATACTGTGCACCATAATCACAGTACTAAACCACTAAGCCATGACAGCTTGTCATATGCATGCACTTTCAACACACACATACATATCAATGGAAGTTTACCTATTGCTAAGCAGGTGTGCTTTCAGCTAAGATTTTTCAAAACCGGCCAATCACAAATAAGTGCGGGAAATGAGGCATATTTAAGCTCCATAGGTGGGAATACTTGCCATAACTGGTTGTAGCTCCCATCTGCAGTCAGCATGGCTGGTGTTGGGGAGGGCTCTCAATTTCGAGTGCAACATTGGGGTATTAAGGAGTCAAAAGTAATGGTTTGGCTCCTCGTCCATAATCATGATGAGAGACTCCTGCAGGGCCAGTACCAGGGCACTGAATACAAAGCAGAAGCCTGGAAGTGTCTAGCTCATGATCTCACCAGTGCCACAGGTGTCCCTCGGACTGGTGAGCAGGTCAGACACCACTACTCAGACCTGAAGAGACGCAAGGAGGACCAACTGAACCAGTGGATACAGGAGGCCCGTGGGATGGAAAATGCCCCACTACTGAGTAAGTAGCCAAGGTAGCCATGGAATGAAGTATGTAAGAATTGCTATTGTAGTGTATATTATGGAAAGGTATGTCTCAATATCACTTCATTTACTTCACAGCTGCAGGTGTTCGTGCTGCGAATCAGCAAGCCTATGCAGATAGGCTGCTAAGGCTGCGCCACCAAGCAGGTTAGTAATTATTCTGCATGTATTGTTATATAAAATAAGTAAGAGAGCCTGAAAAAAAAGTGTTGTAGCCCAATAATAAAGGTATAATAAGTCTTGAATAACTTCTCTTCATGTACTGTTATATAAAGTAAGTGAGAGAGCCTGAAAAAGAGTGTTGTAACCCATTAATAAAGGTATAATAAGTCTTGAATAATTTCTCTACATGTGCTGTTATATAAAATAAGTGAGGGAGCCTGAAAAAGAGTGTTGTAACCCATTAATAAAGGTATAAAACATCTTGAATAAGTCTTCTGCATGCACTGTTATATCAAATAAATGAGAGAGCCTCTAGAAAAGTGTGTTATGTAATTAATAAAGGTATAATTCCTGGAGTGTGTCCGTGTCACTTTCTTTGATATGTTGTTGTACTCTTGCATTATGGAAATAGTACTGTTGTATTAAGCGCTGTCAACCCACACTTGGGTAGGCCCATATAAAGTGGATGAAGGGAGTGCCAGTAGCTGTTAAGCATATATACAGTCCTCAACTGTTGGTTCATGCCCAGCATGTACAGGTTAATCTGGCACATGAGTAGCTTAGTATTGTATTCCCCAGAAATGTCATTGTGCTGCCAGAAATATAGGGAGCTGTTAACATATAACTGATAATTTCTCCTAAACATATCTATATAAGTATAGGAAAGTAGAACTGTCAGTGTACTATCTCAGCAGTAGTGTGTTTGAGCAACTCACAAAATATGTAGCAGTAACATCCATCCTGAACAGTTTGTATGTCAGATACAGTCCATGTATGTAAAGATCTAGCAAAACCCATTTCCCAATTTAAGGACAATTGGGTAGTGTAATAATACATGTAGGGGACATATAACTGCAGTTAATAGGAATGTTGTGTAAACTAGAAGGATATATAAGTTGTTAATGGAGCTATTGTTTTCCATCCTACAGTATGTGCATAAAAAATGCAATTCCACACCTCAATGGGTATGCCTAATCTCAAAACATTTGTTGGGGCATATGTCCTATTGGTTTATAAATATTTGCATTTATTTCGATGCATGTGCCCTGTTCAAATACTACAATATTGGTGGCCTGTTGCCATCAATTAAACCTGCATGCTGTTGTAATGTCCACTGTTGTTCTATATATGCATGTGTCATGCTTACTGTTCAACTGTTGGAACTCTGGTGTGTTGGATTAATGGGAATACTTCTCCATGCTGTTATAACTAATTGGGAATGCTGTTGACTGTTACTAACCCATATTTTCATTAAATCCTCCTAAACATAAAATGTATGGGAAGGGAGGTCCCAGCGGACCCACCTGTCCCACCTCAGCTGGCGATGACACCTGGCACCAGCAGGTCCGGTGCCCAGCCTGGGACCTCCTCCTCCATTGGCCCTGTGCCACCTTCAGGTGGAAGCACTGCAGGGGATGGGGCTCATCCCCCCCTCCTGCAAGTGTGGCCGGAGGAGGGCCACCTATCACCCACCGAATGGTCCGGGCTGTGGTGGGTAGGGAGATCGAGCGTTCTGTCGCTAATCCTCTACCCCAGCTTGAGGCACGAGTGGCGTGACTCACGGGTGAGCCTGCCCCTCCTATGCAGCCCCCAGCACAGCCACCCTCTGGGCTGTGAAGGTGCAGTGGTGACTGCCCATGGGTGGGGATCTCAGTTCCACTATTGCCATCTGTGGGCTCATGGGCTTGCGATTTCCAAACATCCTTCCCCGTCAATGGTGTTCACCCACCACATGTGTCATATTCCACACCTGTATGTGTTTTGTTTGTCTTGTCTGTTTACCTCCCCAACCTACCTCCCCAAATATACCTACTACCCCTACCTCACATTCCACTCTCACCTAACAAAAAAAAAGGGCAATCTGCTCCCAAAAAAAAATTACGACCCATTCATAGCTGCCCATTTTGCACACATGTCTGCTGGACACATAAACTGATATTTAATTGGCAGTACAACATACTTTGTTGTTCTCACCCCTCTCTCAGGGGTGGAAGGTTTCATATTTCCCTCCAAAATTATTGCATATGCACAGCTGTTGCTGTAAAAGAAATGGGCAGCTATGGTCCTACCCTACACCCATCCTGCACATCCCGAGCTGTTCTCCCTACTGTATTTCCCTCTTTGTGCCCCTTTTTCACCACTTTCCTATCTCCCCATTTTCTTTTCTTTCAAAGAAATGAGCGCGAGGGTTAGCGGGAGTAAGCACTTTTAAGCAGTAGTTAGCAGGTTTGCACGAGTGTGTGCTTGTGTGCACTTAGCTAAGTATTGCTAAGCTTCATGCAAACCCATGCAAACCCGCTTACAACTGCTTAAAAGTGCCTTAGTCACCCTGCATGTGAGGGCCCTTGTTCTGCTCAGCAGCAAAATAAAACACTTCTGTCAGTCTCAAACCCTGGACCTTGGACACACTAGATTGCATGAAGTACTACTAAGCCACAGTAGATATACAGCAGGTCGTTGCTGAAATAGATATATCATGCATCAGAATGAGTGAATGTAAAGGAAAGATAGGAATGCCATTACACAAAACCTGTTCTGTGGAACTTTACCAGCAGTTGTTGTGGAATTGCATTACATGACTATGATAAGAGACCCAGCCATTCTAGCAGAGAATAATGTTACAGCAGCACTTTACAACCCCCACACAGTATCATAGCAGGACAAACAGTGGCATATCTGATTAGGGCAGAGGACATACATCCCAACTGTGACTACATTTCAGGGATGTCCCTGATTTTGAAACATATGTTAGCTGTGTCCCTCTGAATTCCCTGAAAAGTACTGACGCTAGGCAGAAAGGTGGGGTATTACACCTAATGAATAATGACAATATGTAGGAGTTAGACACTGCTTGTACCTCAGAAAAGGTGTAGTAATCCATATGCAGTGGTTCTCTTGAAGTCTCCACTTACTGTCTCTAATATTTTGAAGGTATACCTCACTTTTACCTACCTTTACCTCACTCTGTTCAAATATGTACCTGAGTGGTTCAGAGGCCTGGCTGAGGCAGAAACACACAGGCATATCAGCTTTTCTGCGGTTACACACTGTGCAAATAGCTTTGGAAGGCGTTCCACAACCATACCCTTATGTAGGAGTACAACACTGAAATACCAAAGGATGTAGCCATGTACTGGTAGCAAACGACTTTAACAATGCCATTGTACCAGTGCTGAAAAGACCTGTGTGTTGCACAGACAGAGAATAACAGCCTATCGTCTGGCTACCATCTGGATAGGTCCACAGTTGGGAGCTATGCAGACAGACTACTTGCCTTGCTAAACTAACAGGTACACAGCAACCCTTTAAGTCCAGCAAGATAACATTCACACAATAATACATAATGCTCTCTGTATGTCTGCATCCCCAACCAAATGTACAATATACCTGTGTGTTCAGGGTCTACCAAGGATGTAGGTAGGCATACTCAGTACTGGAATTGTCCAGTTTTCTTGAGCATCCTGTGCTAATGTCAACAATAAAAAAGCGCAAACTGTGCAGAAGTGAGTACATTAATATTCACAGTATAGCAGTTCACAAACAGTTCATGTGCCAAATGAATACATCTCAATAACTACTTTTGTATGGCAGTTAATTGTATAAGTAGAAAAGAAATTACATACTCCCATGCATCTTGTGTTAGCATTTGTAGGGGTGAGTACAATTCTACACTGACAACTGTGTACTGGAAGTGGCAACATTCAGGTCTGAGTACAACATTTAAATCACTGGCTACACCCCTAGCTTCAGATATAAGAACTATACCAACCTTCTGACTTAAACAACAGTATCCACACAAACAAGCATGGGCCCCACTTTGGAAAGCTGAAAGGGCTACGCCTACCTGACGTAGCAATTTATAGCATTGGGTTGCTATGACAGTGAGTACTGCAATTACCGCACAGCAGGCTGCATGCAATTACCAAATGGTGGCCACCAATTGGTGCAGAGGCCATCACATGCACATGTGCAGATACCTATAAAAGCAGGTTGTACTTGCTGCCCACACACGCAATCATTCCATTGCAGATATTGAGAGAGAGAGAGACAGAGACAGAGAGACACACACCCACGTCAACATCAACAGAAAAAAAAAAAGACACACGGAACGTAATACTGCCAACACATACAAAGGAAAGGTATGTAACAGATATGTATTTACTGGCATGTAGTAGATGTTTTTGAAGAGTACTCTACATACTTTGAAACATCCATATGTGGCAGCAGTACGTATTTATGCACAGATGTCCTGCATAACTACTGCCATGGACAAATCAGTGTGTAGCTGTGTGCAGTGGGGCATAACTGTGACATATGTAGCTCAGCATTAAATGTCAAACATCTGATCCATGTTATCTGTATTCTGTACAGTAGTGTGGACAATGGCTGTTTGGAGGAGTAGCGCATACAGCTATATAAACATGGATGTGACAGAGTAACACATGCATGATAGTCATATTAACATGTAGCTTAGCATTGGCAACTGCTGTACCAGGCTAGTATGCTAATCTAGCATTTGCAGCTATATATCCACCCTCTAATATTACTGTATGCTCAGATGTGACATCTGTTCATGTTGCAGCAAGTGCCAACAGGTCAGCCATGAGGTCCAGGGACTTACAACAGTGTGGACCTTGTGTGTGCATGGCACACACATATGGAGAGATATATCTGTGTCAGATATATTAGCATCTGTACATGTGCATAGAGCAAGGGACATACTGCAACTTTTTGTGAAGGGTGGACATATATATGTTGGTGAAGGTTGTTATGTGCATATTTGTATGTAGGTTGTAGTATGTGGCAAACAAGACAACATACAGTGCTGGTATATGATATGTGGTGGTTAAACGCTGTGGGTGTGATTTGTTAGGTTTGCAGTGTTGCAGCCAGTGAGACCTGCTAAAGCTACATGGGCTGAGAACACCTTCAATGCATTTCGCACAAGACTGTGCAATATTATTACATAACTGTATACCTCACAACCTTCGCATAATTGATATTCCCACCATGAAAGGTGGACTGTATATGTGCCTATATGTATATCTATATGTACACCAATGGATGTTTATATGTATGTGTATATATCTATATATCTATATCTATATATATATATATATATATATATATATATATGTATATATATATATATATATATTACAGAGAGAGAGAGAGAGACAGAGTCATATTTACTGCGACAGATGCCTGGTGACAAAGCCATGGCCTCAAGCTCAATGTCGAAAATGCATTGGCATCCCTTTTGGTAAAAACTCTGTACCCAAGAACTACCACATAGGTGGTAATCTACTTAACACCGAAAGTTTGATAAGAGACCATGGGACACAGGTGACAGTAGTCTCCCCTTTGATAATCACAGTACCACACTAGTCATGTAATCTGTCTACGTGGCACATCTCATCACAAAAGGTGTGTCATCCAGGGAAAAAGAGGTCAGTGTTCCCCTCTGCTCATCACTCATAAAATCCATTATAGAGTACAATGCCCCTTTTGGTATGTACCTCACAAGACATCTACGGCAACTGGAAAAGCCACAGACATACCTCACAAAGAGTATTACTGGCCTCAAACAGATGCCCTATGCAGACCATCTCACAAAACCACAGCTAGACTGTGTCACATGCCGCCTACCCAGAGGTGACCTCTGCCTAACATACAAAGCTATGCCAAACCCAGAGCTGTTGGACATGCTCCACGTAAACAGATCACAATCCCTATGAGCTACATGCTCTAGGGACCTAAACCTTGTCACCTCAATAAACAGAACATCTTGGAGGAATAGATTCCTATCTCAGGGACATCGCATACTCTAGAACAAACTACCAATCAATAGCAAACAAAGCTCCTCATTAGCACTCATCATGAATAATCCTGATGATTGAATGGAAGATAGGAAATACACCTCGGGAATCACCTCTGTGGCTCTGCTTGACAGGGGCACATGAAATTAAATTACTTGGGTGTTAAAGGCTAAGGTACCATCTGGCTAGGCTTCTATAGGCTTTAGGGCCAATAGCCTATTACCTACCTATGAACCGATACACACCCACATGTACTTGTTGCAATAATTGCTATGTCAGGTTGACTGAGTGTGATGGTGAATGTGTTGGTGAATGTGTCAAAGTTGTGTATATGTGGGATAGCTTAGTGGGAAACTGTTTCTGTCATGGTATTTGATGTCCTTGCTCTGATCCCAGCAAAAGATGTGTATGCTATTGCTAGGCAGAAAAAGCAGTATGGTATATGGTCTGAAGTAGTCCCTTGGTATTAATTGGGGTGTGCCAGTGTACGCTAAAGCAGTACATGTATGCTTATTGATTGGTACTGCTGGTGAATCCAAATCCCGTATGAACTGTAGTACTACCTGAAGCTGTAGGCCTAAACAGCACAGTATGGTGTATTTCCACATTGCTTGGAACCACTGTTTTGTGTGTTCCCTGTAGTCCTCTCAGATTACATACCTCAGGAATAACTTTTGTAAGTACTGACACACAGTACTGTATGGTACACATGTAAAGCTCATCTGGGTTGCCATACCTTTTTGTCTTGTATGTATGTATGTCTGATGTGTGTGTGGGTATGCCTGTAACACGCCCTCGGTCATATGTGTGTTACAGGATATAAGTGCGTATCTAGCAACATGTATAGTCTAGTACAGCAGTATGCCACCTATATTCACGAATGTGCACATATGTTAGGCAGGGGTTTGCCATCAACAACTAGTGTGGTATACTAGTAATACTGTAACTGGACTTTACAGTCATTGCAATGGATGACATATTTCTTTATGCATTAGCTTGATATATACCTCCTGTGGCTAGGTGGTGCATTGTGTCGCATACAGTGTGCCATGTACTGTTGTATAGTCTTACATACTGATTTCTCTTTGTTGCTGTGCAGAACATAGTTTAATATATAGAGCGTGCCAGGCAGTGTCAGGCAGTTGTGGATTGAGCACTGATATGTGGTATTGAAAGTGTGTATCCTCTGACAGCCAATAGGTTGCTATATATGGCAGTTCAGTTTCAGTGATATCTATACTGTAGAATGTTAAGTGTGTCACATGACTTGCTCACACATATTGTTTCATTGTCTTCCAGGGTCAGGGCCCACCATTGCAACCCAATCTATAGTCCTGCTGAGGATGAAATAATAACAACCAGTCTGGTTCAGCACTACACCCTGCTTTTCTCAAGAACCAGCCAGGGCCAGCATGAGCGGACTGCACTGTGGCAAGATGTTGTCCGTAGGGAAAATGACATAGGCATGCATACCTGGACATATGAGCAGGTATGCCATCACTGCAGTGATGTACTTAGACATGTCCAGAAGTGTGCGTCTGATGTCCGTAGACAACAGCTTGCCACAGGTGGTGGGGTTACCATCCACCCCCCCCCTCACCAGAGTGGAAGAGCTGCTCCTGAGCCTGGTGGCTTCTGGCCAACAACAGCAACAGCAGACATGTATCATCATGGAGGCCGGAGCCACCCAGCAAGTTCACACAGAGCGTGCAGGTAACATGGCATACCTGTGGACTACTGTTACCTCTATTGGTAGATCATGCATATGTGAGATGTGTACTGTGTAGTTAGAAGATGTGGAGCCTGGTGTTGTGCAATACTGATAATTTGGAACATAATCTGCAGGCCTGTGACTGTCAACAGTTGTACTACTGTAAGATTGCAAACCCACAGTAGCAATGCCACAGTTGTTGCCACTGACAAACTGTCTCATATCCTTGTAGGTCCCTCTGGTGTGACAGCAAGGCAACAGACCCATGCTGGTGAGTGTGTTCTACATTTAATATTGCAAATAAAATGTGCATGTCATAGGTGAGGTGTAGGCCATGTACACATGTAACACACCTATGCATAATGCATGCTGTGCATGTTTGCTGTGAGATTATGCACATCTCAGTAACGTGAGTAGCTGCCTCAAACACATGCAATACACAGAGCATCCCAAACAATTGTGGCTACACTGTAGTGGACATTGGATAGGCAGAGTCGATACACATGCACACAACATACACAACTTTGTCATACGCAGCACATGTTAATATGCTACACATGGCGTATTCAGACACCCGCTGTAAGGTCACACTCCAGTATCCCAAATGTCATCCACACAGCACACATAATATACATGAGGGGTAGAGGCCTATCATGGGGGGTGTGACACTCTTCAACACACAACACATTCATGTTAGGCAATGCTCCCTATTGGGCACCTTACAAACCCATGTAACAACTGGCTGTGAAATGGTGAATGTAGCCATGGTACTGCAGTTTAGGTACAGCATGATAGGTGCCGGTCTGGCACACATTAGTAGCCTTGAGTGACCACATGATGCTGCATGATGATGGCTCATAGTACTACACCCCATCCAGTTACAATAACCACAGTACTACACATAGCATTCATTGCTATACACCTCAATGTTGTGTGTGTGCAAACATATGCACCTATACACAATATGCATAGCAATCACCATTTGCACAAAGTGACACATATATGTCTTGTAATGCTATTGAGTGTATAGGTCACATGACACACATTGGGTATGTGTGATGTTTAATGTTGCAGTTGTGTTGTAGCATGCCATGTCATGGCTGGCACTGGCATGTCCACAATATGTTCTACACTCACCATAACTACTGTGCAATGGCTATGTTGAGCAATGGTATTCCATCAGGTATACACTCACCACTCATCCTGTGTCTATACATAGCATGCATGAGCTAAACCTGTGTCCACAATTATCTGCTAAAGACACAGACACTCTAATCAGACATGGATATCTATGTGACACAGAGATACACATTCAGCCATGGTATATATACCTGTGAGTGATGGTGCACAGGACATTGAAGAGCTTTTAAAACTTGCACAGCAATGTTGTGTCCATGTACACATTGCGTTCCAGGGTAGGCCAATCACTGAACAACAACACACATGCATCAAAGCCATGTATACTGTTATTAGCAAGGACTGTCTACACTCGCACTGCATTCTATTGAGGCAACACACGTCCTGCATGCTGAAACATGTGATATGACTGTTTGGCTTGTGATACTGTACCCCACCATCAACCGCTATTGAGTATGTTCTGGATTGCTGGTGGTGTGTGTGTGTGTGTGTGTGTGTGTATGTGTGTGTGTGTGTGTGTGTGTGTGTGTGTGTGTGTGTGTGTGTGTGTGTGTGTGTGTCTGCTTTAGTGAGGAGTGTATTTGTGTGCATGTGTGCATGTGTTTGTGTGTGCATGTGTGCATGTGTTCTGACATCATGTGCAGGTCGTAAAGTTTGTTTCCTGTCTTCCTCTCACAGTTGCTGAGGTTGGGCTGGTTCACTGCAGCATGGAACCTGATGTCACTGACACAAATAGTGATAATGAGAATAGGTGTGTTGAGGCACAGGCATGTTTGCCAGGGTCTGTCATTGGGCCACCAATCAACAGTACACAAGTGTCCACCCCATCCATGCACACAGTCATACTGCCAATACATCCATCACCAATTCCCTTAGCTGAGGGACAGTGTACAGTTGGCATTGGCCAGGACAGTGTGATATCTATGGCAAATGCATCCCGACACAGCAGCCATACCCAGATGTCTGGAACGGTACCACATAGGCAGATGTCTAAGGGTTCTCATCGGAGCACTGCTGGTCATCATGCCCCTGGCAGACGTGCCACAGGTCTTACAACCTCACGCATGTTCCAGGCTGTCATGGAGGCACAGGCATGTATGGAACAGTACACCAGACAGGGACTAAGGGCACAGAGGGCAAATAACACTGCTTTAAATGAAAGTTTCTGTGACCTAGCAGGTGCCATCTGTAATTAAACTGAGGTCACTGATAGACGTTGGGGTAAGACATTAGATGTCCTCCGCAATGTCATGTCCATGTGTCAGAACAGTGCGGGATGGTTTAGACGTCGACGTGGATGTATGCCAGCAACATCAGCAGCTGGCAGTTGCCATGGACATCCCTCAAGTCACAGCCGCTCCCGTAGTGCCAGTACCAGCCCCAGCAATGTTGAGGGTGGGCTGTCCATAGACTCTCCTAGAAGACCACGTGCAGGTGGCTCTGGCCAGTCCCAGCAGTCTACCTCTGAGGATAGTACCCAGTCTGGCTTAGTACCTGATACTGTCAGTAGCACCCCTGCCAGGCACAGGTACCGTATCAGTGGCCAGAGACAGTGATCTGTAAAGCCTGGCAGATACAGTCTGTGGCTGTCCCACAAATCCCCGTATATGGCAGCCACATGGTGGAACTGTGTGCATGCAGACACACACACACACATAAACCAGACACCTAGGGCTAACACATACCCACACACATTACATCAACATTGGCCCATAGCAGTACTCTTGGCCCTCACACACACACACACACACACACACACACACACACACACACACACACACACACACACATACATGTTGATTGTATGGCTCAATATAGGCCTCTGGCAAAACAACAACACACCCTGTGCATATGATGAAACCTGTGCCAGCTCCTGTCATCTGTAACATTGATGCAGGAACAGGCTAACATGGTGCTGATGCACAGGGTGACTTTATAGCAGTATAGCAATGTTAGCATGTTGTCAGCAGTAAAGTGTAATGATATCCTAGAAGGTGTAGCTGAGCAGGCATGATGCATTAAAGCTATAATTGTCAATGTAGTATTGTTTACACCAGTGTTAATTCCAATAGTGTATTGTCCACCCACGCGCCACTTGGCTAATGTGTGTAGTATTGGAAGCATGTGTTAGAGAGTGGACAGTACGTGTGGGATGTGTGCAGCACATATTTGCAGGTATACATATATGAACATGATGGAGGTGCACTGTCTGCATGTACGTGCATTGTGGACACATGGGCAGGGTGACATGCCCTGTATTACACAGTGTTAACACTCCATAGTTTCTATTGGTGGCCAGTATGCATTGTACTACACACATTTTGGAACTTGGGTATACATGTGTGTATGACATGGTTTGACACTGTGCTGTGGGTGATACTGTTACTATCTGTCATTGGTTTGCATTCTGGTAGCATACATAACCTCATCAGCCTGACCATAAACAATCGTTAGATGATGTCTTGACAACTGACACACAGATGTAGGACACCCAGTAACATTTGGATCCTTCAGGTACTATACTATGCCAGTAACCAGTGGTATTCACCTGCACCCATTCCTGGGACCACTCCTGTTTGGCATATAGCTCTCTTAGGTACAAGCAAACACAGTAGGGATATGTTTGTCCACGTCTGTAAAGGCATACTGAGGGCTATAATGCATTCTCCAGATGACACACACATCCTCCACAAGGGTATCATACAGACAGATACCTGTTGTCAAACCCATGCTGTAAAGCTATAATCCGATTAAAGCATAGTCATCCACCTTTACAAAACATAGTATCCCCACAGTACCACATAGGTAGTAGCCCCCAACATGTTGAACAGGTACCGATGTGTACATACAGCCAAGTGTTACATCATCTCTCCTTTGGTAATCATATTTCCAAAGGTATTTTGAAAACCCTCGGTGGATCACATAAGCAATAAGGGGTCTGCATGCATATCCACAAAGGTTGTTGTACACCTATAATGAATAGCCATCATTGACAGACTTTGCTGTGTTTGAATAGGTCTGAAATATACCTCAGGCATAAACCCTCACTCACACTATTCAATAGAAACCGTAATTAGTGTGTGTGACACGGATGACCTAGGCCAGGGATCACTGCAGTGGCTGAGCTTATCACAAGCATACAGATGTGACCTAAGGTCTGGAAAGTGGCAGCACACTCTGGCAAAGATAACAGATGTGTTCATGGAGAAAGCAGGGTTCCCACCTATGAAATAATTGAGGTCCCATGTGCATATATGTATTTGCCACACAGCTACCTGACATCTGCAATGCACATACTGTTATCATAGTGATAGGTCATACAGTAGTAAAAGCAAAACTCACAAAACATTGACCAACAGTGTCACACACACACATAAAGTGCAGGATTCAAACCCTACCAAACTACTTTATGGTAATAGAGCAGTACACATTAACACGATGTGCTATACACATTACTGGAGGTTTTCCTTTCCACAGACATATTTGTAAGATGGTGACATCATCAGACTTGACAAAGATAAGTATACCACTTTTAAGGTGTTTTAGTAGTCTCCAAAATGGCTGCTCCTCTCCAAGGAGATACACACACTTGTCAAGCACAGGAATCAAACCCCTACCTAATTACTTTATGATATTAGAGGAGTACACATTAACACGACGTGCTATACACATTACTGGGAGCTCTCCTTTCTACAGGTATATTTGTAGGATGGTGATATCATCAGACTTGACAAAGATAAGTATACCACTTTTAAGGTGTTTTAGTAGTCTCCAAAAAGGTTGCTTTTTTTCAAGGAGATCCACACAAACACACACTTGTCTAATGCAGAAATCAAACCCCTACCTAACTACTTTATGATACTAGAGGAGTATGCATTAACACGATGCACTATACACATTACTGGGCGTTAACTTTTCCACAGGTATATTTGTAGGATGGTGACATCATCAGACTTGACAAAGATAAGTATACCAGTTTTAAGGTGTTTTAGTAGTCTCCAAAAATGTTGCACCTCTCCAAGGAGATACACACACACAAATAAAGTTGTCAAGTGCAGGATTCAAACCCCTACCTAACTACCTTATGATACCAGAGGAGCACGCATTTACACGATGCACTATACACATGACTGGGAGTTCTCCTTTCCACAGGTATATTTGTAGGATGGTGACATCATCAGACTAGACAAAGTGGGTTACATTAGGTTACATAAGGTGGGCTACATAGAAGGAATTTCTAAACACTTTGGCCATGTGATCATCAAAGGAGAGTTTACTATCTACCTGGGTCCCCAGGGCCATAATTACTTTCTCTGTACATACTGGATTACCACCTATGTGATAATTTGTGTTCACTTTGTTTTATCCAAAGGGGATGACTATGCATTCTTTGGCATTCTGCTTGAGGGCATTATTTTGACACCAGGTATCTGTCTCTGTAAGACCCTTCTGGAGAATGTCTGTGTCAGCTGTAGAGTTGATTATGGACCACAGTTAGCAGTCATCTGCAAACTTGTTCAGCCATACTCCTTCCGTGCATGCCTGTACCTATCAGCAGTATCTACTGAACAGGTGGGGTCCCAGGACCAAGACCCGTGGGATGCCATTTGTGACTGGTTTAGAGTCGGACATGGCACCTGCAGCTCTGAACATGTGTGTTTGATCTGTGAGCCAGTTGGCCACCCATCCTGTGACATAGCTGTTAATGTTCAAGCTGGTAAGCTTGTCCATGATGACAGAGTGGGGAATGGTGTTGGAAGGCCTTAGTGAGGTCCAGGAGGGCTGTGTGGACTACTTTCACCTCCATCTATGTCCTTGGTAACTGTTTCAAATAAGTCAACTAAGTTTAGGAGGCAGGATCTGCCTTTAACAAAGCCAGGTTGGGTAGAGTCCAGTGTCTGGAGGTCCCCAATGTCACTGTTTATGAGTTCCATGATAATTTGCTCCATAGCTTTGCAGACCAGGCTGAGTAGGCCTATAGGGCAATGGTTTCCAGGTTCTGTTGTGGCACCCCCTTTGTGGAGCTGGATGATTGTTGCTCTATGCCATTCTTTGGGTACATAGCCTGTGGTAAGGTTGAGTCTGGACAGTGAATGTAGGTGAGGGTGTAGTTCCTTTTGGGGCTGGTGTAAGATGCAGCCTGGGACACCATCCAGTCCCATTGATGCTGTGTTCTTAGCTTTGGAGAGGGCTGTTTTTACCTGCATGTCCATGAAGTCTGGGGCTCTGCATTCTCCTGGGATGGACACAGGCCTTTTTGAGGGTGATGGGGGGGGGGGGGTTTGCACTGAACTTTTTCCCCAGGATGTGGGCAATGTAAGTTGGTTCAGTGTATTTCTTGCCATTTTGCAGTAGCTGACAGCATATTTGGGAATTGCCACCTAAATGTTTGGTATAGCTAACGGAGGCTTTGTGGTTGTTATTCTTACATTCCTTGGCAATTTGTCTTTAGAAACTGGCCTTGGATTATTTTATGAGCAATCATTGTTTCTTCCTAATAATGATCAGTGATGCCTTTCCTTTTGTGAAGTTTGCTCTATCATATTCTTTGCACATCCTGACACAGGCAGTGTATGACATCAGGGTTCAGGCTGATTGTGAAACTATGCACGTGATTTATTTAGCTAACTGTGTTGCCTGTAGATGTTTCTATGTTGGCAAGACAGATCGTTCTCTAAAGGATAGAATAAGAGAGCATTATTACCATATAGGTAAAGGGAGTAATACTAATGCTTTAGCTAAGCATGTACAAAATATGGGTGTACAACATAAGTTTATGTTTATGGTTGTCTCTAGGACATATGAGAGTGTTAGAGTGGGTGATATTAGAGCTAGAACTGAGGAAGTAGAGGCTAGGTGGATAGTCATTCTTAGAGCCAATTATGGTCATGGTTTAAATGAACAGGTGCCTTTGAAGCCTGTTCTTGGTAAAAGAGCTCTACATAGGTAATTCCTGTCTTTTATTTATTTTTTTTTTATATTTTTTATTTTTCTATTTTATAATAATCGTAGATTGTTTATTAAATATGCTTATATGCTCATTAGAATGTGCTTATATATATATTGTTATATATCTGTTCTTTATGCAGGGTGTATATTTTATTAATAGTGTATATGTAGTGTATATGTATGTTTTAAACTGATTTTAAGGTCTCCCTTTTAAAAGTTAATTAGAGTGCATCATGTGATTATTCAACCACCTGGCTATTTAAGGTGTGGTTTTTTGTATCAATTTTACACCTGAAGAAGCATTTTGTGAAAGCGCTAGTGTGTTGTAATAAAGCAGTTCTGCATAGATTCGTTTCCTGGTATTTTTCAAGTTCATTGTGGATTCTGGAGCCTACTCTCAGCAGCTTTGTGTGTATCCTGCTCTATCATGTGTTCGTTTCCTCCTTCTGTTGTATAGCTTATTTATGGGCAATGACCACCAGATTGGTTTCTTATTTTTGGAGGAGTGCATCTTGGTTTTATTTGGGATGTCTCAATCCATGCATCCCTGTAGATGCTTATAGAATGCACTTGTAAATGATTCGGCAGATTGTATAGCATTATCCTATAGCAAGGGGGCTTTGGAACTTTCCACTTTGGTCTTGGGAAGTGTGCAGTTTGCTTTTGAAAATGTCTTCACAGTGGTTTCCTTGACTGGGGGGAGACGGGATGTGGATGTCCAGTGTGATTACTTTATGATCTGATATTACCAGCGAGGGGTTTATCTCTGTTGTGGAACACTGGTATCCCATGTTGGTGATGATCAGGTCCAGTATGTTGTCACCTCTAGTGGGTGTGGTGACCAGCTGTTTCAGGTCGTTTGAGTTTTTAAACTCTAGGAAACATTGGGCAAAGGACATTGTACATGAATAATTCTCCCACTCAGTGTTTGGGTAGTTGTAATCTCCTCATACAATGGTATTTGATAGGACCTTTATATTTTCCACTGTTCTCAGGAATACTGAGTGAGGTTCCTGAGACAAGGTAGGTGATCTGTAGCAGGCTACAATCTGATAAGCAGCTTTGCCCAATGTTAGTTGAACTTGCATGGTCTCCAGGGCCTCATGCTGTGCCACTAACCTGAAGGTGTGGGTATCCATAAGGTAAATGGATGCACCCCTTTCTTTTGTATTTCACTCGTGGTTTTGGGGCCAAATATCAGAGGGATTGTGAGTGTTTTATGTGGAGCATGTCCAACAGCTCTGTGTTTGACATAGCTTTGTATGTCAGGCAGAGATCACCTCTGAGTAGGCGATATGCGAGAGAGTACAGCTGGAGCATTTTGAGATGGTCTGTGTATGGCATGTATTTCAGGCCGCTAATGCTCTTTGTGAGGTATTGCTGCAGGCTTTCCAGTTGTTATAGATGTCTTGTGAGGTACATAGCAAAAGGGGTGTTGTATTCGATTATGGATCTAGTGAGTGATGAGTAGAGGGGAACAATGTCCTCCTCTATTCTGCATGAGACACCTTTTATGATGAGGTGTGCCACATAGAAGGATTTCCTGACTACTGTGGGGATGTGATTATCACAGGTGTGTCCACTGTCCACCTGTGACCCAAGGTCTCTTATCACACTTTCAGTGTTAAGTATACTACCGCCTAAGTTGTAGTTCATGGCTACAGAGTTTTTACCAAAGGGGATGACAATGCACTTTTTGGCATTGAGCTTGAGGCCATGGCTTTGACACCAGGCATCTGTCTCAGTGAGGCCCTTTTGTAAGATATCCACATCTTTAGTAGTTACAATTATGGCTCCTAGTTTGCAGTCATCTGGAAACTTCATTAGCCATAGACCTTCCATGTTAAAGTTTACTTCAGGGAAATAGATACAAAACAGGATAGGACCCAGGACTGAACCCTGTGGTACTGCACTCGTCACTGGTCAAAAGTCATACTTGGAGTCTGCTACTTTCACAGTGTGTGTTCTGTCAGTGAGCCAGTTGGCAACCCATCTTGTGACATAGCAATTTATACCTAGTTTAGTGGGTTTGTCTATAATTCCAGTGTGGGGTATGGTGTTGAAAGCTATGGCAAGATCTACATAGGCTGTGCGAACCACCTTACCCTTGTCTATGGTTCTGGTGACTGCTTCAATCTCATCTATCAGGTTTGGGAGACATGATCTGCATTTTACAAACCCAACATTGTTGTAGTCCAGAGTTTGGAGATTACCAATGTCTTTTTTTATAAGTTGTATGATGATACATTCCATGGCACTGGAGAGCAGGCTCATCAGGCTAATGGGGCGCTAGTTCCTGGGGTCTGTGGTGTCTCCACCCTTGTGTAGTGAGATAACCATCGCTGTGCATCATTCAGCAGGCACAAAGCCTGAGGTGAGGCTATGACTGAACATGGTACTTCGGTGTGGTGCCTGTTCGTTCTGTAGTTTGTGTAGAACACAGCCTGGGAAGTTATCTGGTCCCATGGATGCTATGATACTGGCTTTGGAGAGTGTTTTTTTACCTGTGCAGCTGTGTTGACAGCAACTTTGCAGTCTTCCACTATAGAGATGTGCTCTTTCATGGGTGAGAGGGGGGTAAAGTTAGCACTGATCTTATCTGCCAGGATGTTGGCAATATCAGTTGGGTCTGTATATTTAGTGCTATTGAGCTGTAACTCAGAGCAGATCGGAGTGTTGCCATGACATGGACCTGTCTGTTGGGCAGAGATCTCCTGGGTAGATGGTATGCAACAGAGTACAAGTTGAGTTAAATTCAGTCTTGTTGCATGGGGCAACTGTTTGAGGCCAGTAATCCTCTTGTTGAGGTACTTCAGTGGTCTTTCCAGCTGCTGAAGGTGCCTAGTCAGATTCATCGCAAGTGTGTTGTGGTACTCTCTGATGGTTCTGATGACTGATGAGTAGAGGGAACCTCCTTTGACCTACATGCAAAGACCTTGGCAGTTTGTGGGAACACATAAAATGATGTTCTGACCACTTTGTGAATGTGTTTCTGGAAGTAGAGATGACTATCCACATGTGTCCATTATCCCTTATTATCACCTCCATATTTAGGTTGTTGGCACCTATGTGGTATTTGTATGACTGTAGCTCAACGCCATAATTTTGACACCACATCTGTCTGAGATCCTTTTTAAGGATGTCTCTGTTGTCTCAAACATCGATTATGACAACTTTTTTGCAGTCATCCACATACTTTGCTAAACATAGCCCTCGTGTTTTTGACTGTATTTTTGAAAAGTATACACCAGACAGGAGGGATCCCAGGACTGAGCCATGGGGGACAGCAGTTGTTACCAGCTTGTACAGGAGACCACAATTCTTACCTTGTGTGATCTATCTGTGCCCCAGTTGGCAATCCATCAGATGACATACATATTTATGCAAAGTTTATTGATTTTGTGGATATGACATGTGTCTGGGATGTTGGCAAAGGGCTTTTCAAGGTCTATGTGGGACGTGTGTAGCTCATTTCATTAATATATGTCCTGGGTGACTGCCTTGAGAACAGTCTAGCAGGTTTGGGAACCATGATCTGCCCCTGACCAAACCACAATTGGTAGGGTTGGGTGTTTGTAGGCTCCCAATAGCTCTGTTTATGAGTTCCATCATGATGGACTCCATGGCCTTGCAGATCAGGCTTAATAGGCTTATAAGACAATAGTTCCCATGGTCTGTTGTGCACCAACACTTGTGGAGTGTGCCAAAAGTTGCTGTAACACATTCAACAGTTTCATATCCTGTACAGAGGGTGAGGCTCAAAAGACTTTTCAGGTGCAGGGTCAGTTTGTTCTGGAGTTCACTTATGCACAGCTAGGGAAACAACGTAATCCCATAGACGCTGTGTTTTCAGGTTTGGAAGGAGCTGTTTACCCATTCTATATGTGATATCTGCGCTTTCACAATTTCCAGGTATGATGATAGGGCTTTTTGTCAGTGAGAGGGGGGTATGTATGTATGAGCCTGTCTGACAGGATGTTGGCAATGTCAGTCATTTACAATTTGCACTGACTCAAAACATATATGAGTGTACATTGCTATTCATAACATAGCGGAATAAAGCGTCGTGGTTCTCTATGGACTCCTTCACAGATTCTTTTGCCAGAACATGGATTGGATAATATTTGGTGTGCACATTGTTTATTGATGATACTGATTGCAGGTTTATTGATCTTCTTTGCTTTTTCACTTTCTGTGAACAACTTAAGTACTTGTGGTACATAGTTTGATTATGACAGGGTTCCAATATATTATATGTGTCTGTTTTCATATACCTGTGTGTACAAGGCAGGATTGGTGAATAGTGACAGGTTCCTGGGGTAAAACATGCAACTGCCAGATATGTGTGGCCCACTGCTGTACTCAGACATGGCCTAAGTGTGTGAGCATGCCCAGTATGACCTTTCAGTATGTTGCTGACTCAAATCCACTACATTTGTTGAAGTGTGTGAGCATGCCCGGTATAGACATTTATACTATATGTGTGTGGAAAATCAAGTTGTATTTTTACTGCAGGGCTCACCTTTGTGTCATAAATCAACAGGGATCATGCTGTGCCTGCAGGACTTCCATGAGACACTTTGCATAGACTTATCAACATTTCTACATACAGGGGGGACAGCTATTCTTTGTACATTTCTACCCGGGGGCACACCTGATTGTTACTGTAGGTGTACATAGGATGAGGGGTTCACCTGACACTTATACGCATTTGTAGGCCTGCACTGCTATGTAAGGTACACCATTTCAGTCTGTACTGCTGCCTATCATACTGGCTTGAGGCATACTACTGTACTACAGATCTTAGCATCCAATGTCACGTATATTAGATTGCATCTGCATAGGCCTGTGGGGGAGGTTACCCATATGCCTCTTCAGGGGCATGATACAGCATTTCTTTGTGTTTGCATTAGAGTACAATTGTCCTGCTGTGTGTGTGCCAGTGAAATTCTGTCATGGCTTAGTGGTTCAGTACTATGACTATAGTGCACAGTATCCTGGGTTCAAGCCCTGTCACTGTTTTTTATTTTCCTGCTGGGCAGACCAGACTGTTTAAGGAACAGTAAAGCAAATATGAGCATGTTTACCTGACTTTGCTCAACTTTGGCCGACCTTGCTCAACTTTGCCCGACCTTGCCCAACATTGCTCAACGTTGCCCGATGTTGCACTAGTTAGCGCGGGCAATTTTGTTTACATATACTAAATAGTGGTAAAAGCTGCTTAGTACTGCTTTATATTGCTTAAAACATGGCAATCATGCCTCAGGTGGCGCTGCAGGGCTGCCTATGTCAGATGCACATGGTACACTCCCTATACATGTTTGAAAACAGGTAGTGTCAAGTTAGGCATCCCTTTTATTTATGTGCGAGTCAAAGAGAGGTATCATTTCCAGGGTTCCTACTGAGCCAGTGTATGTGCTATGCATTGCCTCTTTGCCAAGGCCAAGGCATACTGGGCATGCCTCCTTCTGTCTACTTGGGCAAGCCCAGGTTGTTCCTCCTCTGAGTCACGCTCTGCCTGTGATGGCCTTGGCAATGGTGGGGGGCTGTTTGGCCCTGCCCCATGCTGTTCCTGCTGCAGCTGTTTTCACAGGATCATACTGTGTAGCATGGCACATACCATGACAATTTAGGTACATGTAGTTGGTGAGTACTGCAAGGCTCCATCAGATGTGTCCAGGCACCGGAACTTGAGCATCCCAAACACACGCTCGATTACATTTTGTGTTTGTGCGTGTGCCTCATTATGGAGTTCTTGTTCAGGTGTGTGTTCATTTCTGATGGGTGTCATCAGCCACGGCTCCAGTGCATATCCAGCATCCCCCACTAGGCGACCTTCAGGGATGTCCCCACTGGCAAATGTCTGATACAGCTGTGTCAAATGCCAGATATGGGAATCGTGGTAGCTTCCAGGCAGCCAGCACACACATTCAGTATTATGCCCTGGGCTTCGCACACGACCTGGCAGTTGATGGAGGTCCTACCCCGCTCACTGGCTGGTGCTTTGATGTGTATGTGCGTGCAGTCTATTGCACCCACTACCTCAGGGTATTCCGCTATTTGCTGGAAAAGATGCATATTGCTGGTCAATGCTTCACGGGAATTGGGGAAATATACATGATCACCGACATGCTGACATGGCATTCAGGAACTGGTGCAGTACCCTGGATGCTGATGCCTGTGAAATCTCCATCATATCACCAGTTAGTCTCTGGAAGGTACCTGTTGCTAGTATTCTTAGGCCAACACATACCTTGGTTTCCACTGGGTTGGGTTCCCCACTGTTGGCTCTGTGTGTGAGGCGTGGCCTGCACAGCTCAACAATTTGCTGCAGGAGATCTCTGTCCACTCTATAGCGCTCCACTATCTCCAGCTCATGTAGCCCCTGGTAGGTTACCCTGGGTCTGTACACTCTTCTCCATCTCCTCTGTGGGTTGCTCAGCAGCATACGCAATGGCACCACCCTCAGCATCTTGCACATGTTGGCTTATAATAGCAATGGCAGCCCCTAACATTTTTTTTGTCTGAGTTAAGCTTTTTAAGTTTTCACTCTTTGTATACTGCAGTGTTGCAGTGTTTTTGAGAAAAACATGGGGGAATGTTGTTTGCAGAGTTTTAAGTGCTGGGCTGGCTGGGCTGGGCTAGTGTACTGCCTGTGTAATTGGCTGATTCTGATTTATTTCACCTGGCAGCTCTGCTAGTTCTCCTTGGTTAACTTCCTACTACTTCTTTTCCTTCCTTCCTTTTCCCTTTCTGTTTCCACAAGGGGAAGCACCGTGCAAACAAGCACAAACATGTGCACACGAGCACACACGCGCTCACACAGGCTTACACAGGCTTTCAGGCATGCACACGCACGCACACGGTGTAAGCATGTTTGCAAGAAATTTCAGATATATCCATGGCGTACACCTTCGGTTTCTTGGTTTCAGCTAGGACAACTGTAGACACTCCTCTTGCAATCCTGAGCAACTCATGGCAAACACAAGCCACTCTGCTCCAATAAGCTTACAGTCTTTCAGACATACCCCCTCATGATGTCACCTAACTCCGACTCTACTACTCCCCTACTCCTACACCTACACTCTAGGGACATGGCTCACATACCAGGGAAAATTGGGATTCACTATCCTTATCCTCATTTGCATAGGATTGCCTACTAATGCTTGGTTACATCTCTCAAATTGAGCTTCCACCCTTAGCAACCACTACTCAGTAGCCATGTTGTCTTCAGCCTGCCAGTCACCTGCATGGCAGAATAATCTTTTTATTAAACATGCCTAGTTTTGTCTATTTTTTAATTATTTTCAGGTTTTTGAAGCGCCGCACATTTGTGCGGCGCTGTGCTATGCTTAAACATCGGAGATCGAGGGAAAAAATTAATTTTTATTCATTTTCAACCTATAAAAATGCCAATGGCCTTATATTTTGCCATTAGCATGCTTTCTCAACTGGATGCATCCTTTATTTGGAGCTGTCATAGCTCCGTTTAGCTATTTACAGAACGGTACACCATTACCAACGGAGTACATTTCTGCAAATAACACTACTCTTCCATGGACAGGTTAGTGTTTCCTGGATCGCAAATTTACCTCATTTGCATAGCTTTCAGCAGCAAATGAGGTAATTTGCATAACATAACACTGTCTGTGCAAGAGTAGTTTTAGGAGCTCTCATGCACGCCCCTGCCGGCTATTGCTGAATCGCTCGGCAGACATATTACCTGTCTGACGTCTTACACTACTCTTAGACTCCGTGCAAGCCTTCATGAATCCGGCCCATAGTGTAGATGCATTTTGTATTTTGGATCTATTTTGTCAGCACAAATGTTTTATCAAAACATCCACAACCTAAATGACAGTATGTTGTGTGTATCTGACACAGAGGTTTCAAGATGAATGTTTTACATTCAAGTGGGTGATGCATGGTTTGGCACACGTAGTTTGGCTGTGTTTATTGGTGATTGAGCTGTTGTGCATAGCTTGCCTATTCATAGAATGAATGGGAGTCTTTGGTGACAGTGTTAAGACTGCTGTTTGTGGACTATGTGATATTATCATCCATTTAACATTTGTGTTGTACCTGCCTCCCACACCATGGATGTGCTTGTCAAAGCACTGTTATAGTCAACCTAGGCTGAGCACAACATTGGCACTGTTTCTGTCTTCAGCCCCTTGTTTTTATTTACAATGCTATATCCTAAGTTGACTGTTATTTTAGCGGGTACCCCTTTGAAAGTAGCAGTTCATAATCAGCAATCATGTTCCAAAATATTTGTTTTGTAAGCCTTTTGATTCCTGATTATTTCTGAAGAGAATACATACTTTTGTACACATGTAATATACTATTATTAACAAACATAATACATTCTGATATGTCTACAGTTGTTTTGACTGAACATATCACATTGCTTTTAGTGCTGTACTCATTATATTGATGTGTGTTCATCCAAATATCATACTGCCTGTCTCCAAAGGTTGTCATATGGTATGCCTATTGTCCATAATAATGGCCGAGAACTGATTTATACAATGACATATTGTGTCTGCTTATATACATCTTTGAATGCAGTCAGTAAAATATGTTTGTTGACCATTCATACATTTTTACAAAGCTGATGACACGTGTGTGTCTAAGCATATGGACTTGCTCAGGAAAGAATACTGTTGACCTTTTTAGGAGTGTGACATGTAGAGCCATGGGTAACTCTGCCCATAATGGATGTGTCTCAGTTCCTGTGTACATTTTCATCATAACAATACTGTACTGTGTTCCGATTTTCATGGAAGTGTTTCACATGATAGACATTTTGTTTTCTTTTTGTTGTGTTTTGTAATTAATCTTTATAGAGCATGGTACCCAAGGATGTTAGCCAGTCCAAAGATGATTATGTGTAGATGTGAGGCCACTGCCAAAGTCATTCAAAGAAGATGGTGACAATGATGATCAAGATGATGTGGAGCCTGGAGTTTCCCCTGCCCAAGACATTCTGCCTACACCCCAGAGAAGAT
The DNA here is from genome assembly GCF_019279795.1 of Protopterus annectens. Lineage (NCBI taxonomy): Eukaryota > Metazoa > Chordata > Ceratodontiformes > Protopteridae > Protopterus > Protopterus annectens. The sequence goes on from NC_056747.1 coordinate 1,135,165,340, forward strand.
GTCGCCACAGCCATGATGGAGATCATTTTTGGGAGGAAATCAGGGGAAATCATGTGTTCTGAGACATGATGGAGACCTTCTTCCATGAGATGGCATGGACTATGTGAGTGATAGAGACCTTCTCCATGAGATGGCATGGGCTCTGCGAGTGATGGAGACCTTCACCATGAGATGTCATGGGCTATACAAGATTCATTTAGAATGATATCTCATGAGATCATTCAGGAGTGTGATCCACATCAGTCTGGTCCCTCCAGTCAGTAGGTATGTCTGTGTGCTCCACTTGTGATCTTCTGCAAGAATTGTGATTGACATTTAATATATTGCACTGTATTTGCACTCTTGTGCATGCATGCCATGTATCTGTCATGCTATTATTATTGTGTGACATGTACTTTGGTTTCAGTGTGTGCACGACGCACATTAACACATTACACTGTCCACACACATTCACTTATCCATGCATCGCAGCAATTTACCTGTTGATAATGCTGCAACAGGCAGCCTGTAAACATGTGTCTTACTGGGACGACTGACAGACAACATATATTATCCATAGTCCATCACTAACAGTGTCATATATCTTTGGTTGTCTGTTTTGCCATATCAGGTATGTGCAACATACAGACATGTCATTCCACATGTTTTTGGATGACATTTGTCATGATGTCCCACTGTCATGATGTGGTGTTGTGTCATGGATTGGCAATACTGATGCCATGTGGGAGCAGATAAAGGTATATACTGTCTATGTGCAGTCCTTCTTGTATGAATGCATCAGACAGCAAGGTAAAGTTAATCTGTACACAATGTTACAGATTATACATTCTTTCACAGTCAGTACATCACATGTTTGTTGTATGTAGCATTTCCATACCCATGATGTAGTGACATTGATGTATACCTTCCATAAATAGTTGTACACATTATGACTGCACATGGGTGTACTCATAGTCAAATACATAGTGACACAGAAATGTACCTTTGACATGTGAGCATCCAGTGATGTACCACTGATGTGATGTAATAATGCTCACAGTGGTGTATTTTGCTAATGAGCAGTGTGGTTGTCATACACGTATTTCTTTATTTAACATTTGCATGACAGTATATGTGTATGTGATTGCAATTTTTTACTTACCTATGCTTGTTGATGTGACACTATTGCACATTACTGTGTATGTGTTTTATGTTTCTAGTTTTGTGGACATCAGCAGTCCATTTGGCCATTTGACATTCATTTTTCATTTGTTTAAATGTATGTCTGGGTGTCTTCTACAGCACACTGTGTGCTTTACACATGCATTAACACTTTGTCAACTTATCCTGTCCTGCTTTACCATGATGTGATCCCAGGTTGTCCACCTGCCTCCCACCTTAATATGCCCCTAGCATTCATTGCAAGTATGTTTGCCTTTGTCAAAACTATTGTCCACTGTCCATTGTCATTTATTAATCTGACACTATGAACTTGTTCCAGATGTATGGCCATTTTAGAATGCAAGACATGTGCACATAAGTTGCAGGCTAATGCCTGAAATACGTGCTTGTTCTCATTGTACATGTGTGTTATCCAATGTAGTTTTTTCACATCGATGTGCACAACCTGCTATATTCATTATTCTGTCCCTTTATATTTTTTAACATATTATTATATGTCATTGGTGTATGTATGTGTACTGACCTTGATTTAATGTACAGTACATTTATGCCACTGACGCACATACCTACACATGTAGACCTGTGTGTTGCTTTTGACATGGCATATGTGTAAAACATACAGACCTTTCATTACATATATGTTGTGTACACCCACTTGTGTATGCTGCAGCCTTAGATAATCTTCTGCAATGCTTCTGTTTGGCACTATGCTTGGTTGCTTGCCTTTCACATGCATGGTCATAGGTTTGTTTCTATCCACTGAAGATATGTACCATTTCTTGACCTGCATTTGCTCATCTGTGATACGGTTTGGCTAACACCTGCACTGCTGATGGATTTTTGGATATGTATTTCTTCATGCAATTTGTACTGTGATTCTTGTTTATTACAGTAAGACACACATTTAGCAAGTATTAAAAGGTAGTGGGTTGCATACAGAAATATCCATGACTGTCTACGTCATTTCTGAGTGTACTCTTGCAAATTTGTTATATTTCTCATGCAGATTACTTTGGGATACTTGGTATTTTTAATGTGTATGTTTTTTTGGTTATCACTATGGAGTCAGTAACATTACTTAGGTGTCTGTAACCTTACTTTACAGATTTTCTTATATTTCCAAACAACAACTGGGATTATTTATTTGTGATCATCTTTCCATTTGTTTGGTAATGTGCAATGTTTTTGGACAACCATTTCTCTTAATTACAGATTTCTTGTGCATTTCCATAGTGGCCGTTGGAACTGTGGTACTGTGTTATGCACTGAGCTATTCTGAGTTTCATGTCATACATTAGCATATTACAATGTTATCTTTAAATTTTGCGCTGATATCAGCATAATGCACCAGATTCTGCGAGCTTTATGGAATCTGGGTCTATGGGTTTAATCTTTGGTTGTCTAAACACTCATTCTAATCTACCTTATTGTCTGTATCATGATTATAACATGTTTGTATGCCGACTATTCATATGTACCTTGTCATTGTTTTTGTTTTCTCATTATTATATGCTCAGTCATTGTTTTTTTTTTTTTTATTATTGTATGCTCAGTCATTGTTTTTTTTTTTTATTATTGTATACTCAACCTTTGGACACCATGTGTCTACTGTAGTAAGGAAGGCTTTCTGCATAGCAAATTTGATTTGCAAACGCATCACCTCTAGAGCAAAGGAGGTTATAATTCCTCTATATTCATCACTCATTAGGCCCATAATTGAGAATAATGCCCCTTTCAGCATGTACCATACAATGCACCTGCAACAATTGCAGAGACCTCAGAGGTTTCTAACTTAGAAGATCAAGGAACTCCAGCACTTGCCTTACACAGACCGACTAAAGTCTCTGTTACTGTACTCAGTATCACATAGACTTCTTAGGGGAGACTTAAGCCTGGCTTACAGAGCAATCTCCGACTCAAACATAGCGAATTTGCTGCACATCCATAAATCAAACCGGACTAGAGCTACCCATTCCAGGGACCTGAATATGGCTTGCAACTTGAATAGGATGTGCTGGAGTGACAGATTTGTCTCCCAGCATCTGTTGCATCTTTGGAATTGGCTGCCAATTCATGTAAAGCAGAGCACTTCTATGACACTGTTCAAAAGGAACCTGGATGAATGGATGGGGCACCATAAATTCTTACCGGGGATAGATCCCACAATCCTCCTGGACATGGGCAGTCATTACTAAACAAAATCCTGGATATTGATTAAATTATCTATGGTATTACATTGGGATGAAATGGCTAGGCCTGAAATAACTTCCAGGTCGATAGCCTAGTAACCTCCTATGGTCCTATGAACGATTCATCACACTATGTATGTATTATTTTACTTTCTCTCTGTGTCTTGTGGAGGCTTTCTCTCCAGGCCGCCACTGAAAAGAGGTTTTCCACCCAGCTGGACTTCCTCAAATAACAAAAACAATTAAAAAATATACATAAATGGATAACTGGTGCCAGAGCCATGGCCTAAAGTTAAATGCCAAAAAATGCATAGTCATACCCTTCGGGAAAAACAAGGTTACCCCTAGCTACCTCATAGGTGACAATCCACTGAGCACAGAAGAAGTTATTAGGGACCTGGGGACCCAGGTTGACAGTAGCCTGTCATTCGACACCCATGTAGCTAAAGTAGTTAGGAAGACCTTCTACATTGCCCACCTTATCATGAAGGGATTCACATCTAGATCAAGGGAGGTCATAGTTTCCCTGTACTCATCACTCATCAGACCAATGATTGAGTACAATGCCCCATTCGGAATGTATCTGACCCGACACTTGCAGCAGCTGGAGAGGCCACAAAAGTTCCTCACCAAAAGGATAAAGGGTCTCAAAATCTGTCCTATGCTGCCCGACTGAAAGAACTTCAGCTCTATTCAGTCGCTTACCGCTTGCTCAGAGGTGACCTGTGCCTGACATACAAGGCCATGTCAAGCCCAGATTTGATGAATATGCTTCACCTCAATAAATCTAGATCCGTCAGAGCCACAAGGGCGGGAGACTTAAACCTCGACACGGCTATTAATAGGACGTGCTGGAGGGATAGATTCATCACCCAAAGACTCCCTATGCTGTGGAACAAAATCCCGGTATATGTGAGGCAGAGCACCTCGCTGGCCTTGTTCAAGAGAAATCTTGACCAATGGATGGGAGATCGCAGATATATCCCAGGGATTACCTCAGTGTCACTGCTCGACAGAGGCACAGCAAAATAATGGGTATAGTTCCCCATACTAAAGGGGTGGCGTAAGCCACAAAACTATGGGCTAGGCTTGTAAATGCCCTTGGGCGGATAGCCTAGTATAAACCTATGAACCTATGAACCTATATCAATTTAAATAAATAATTACTATTAATTTCTAATTTTATCTTACCCAAAATGACTTATTGAGGTAGACATACTGCAATGATTTATTTATTTATTTTTTATCTTCACTTTTTGATTTTCTCAGTGTGCTCTTTGTCCCCAGAAGATGACACTATAACTCTTCAGTTTCTTCTTCAATGTTTTCTTTCTCTTCACTTATAATTGTGCTACTTAGAATTTCCTATAACTGACATAGGTTTGCCTTCTTTTACATATATTGTAATAAGCTTTTATAATCTTCAAAATTTCTTACCTTAAATCATTTTAGAACTGGTAGGTGCAGGCATTCTTCCCAAATTTGGTCCCTCTGTTATGCAAGGTATCACATTTCATGCCATTCTAGATTTAGATGTCCACTTACCCATGAGTATCTATGTAAGTAACAAAGATATTTGTCTGATATTACATGAAAACTGAGTCTTCAAGATAGTTTTACCTTCAGTGCTACGTAATAAAACATCTCGTCTTAATCAGCAAAATCCCAAGAGTTGTATTCTAATTTCCTTTCTCATAAATAATATTTTAAAGGGCCACTGTGGAACAAATCCTTAAAATGTAATTTATCACATATTGATTTTTATCTACCACTATGTATCTGTATCACCCTAGGCAGTTAATGTGATTTTATAATATATTCTGCCCCAAAATGTTGTGTTGAGGGATACCATTTTGATGCAATTTTGTTTTTCAAATAAGAATTCTCTGTCCCACAATATGCTGTGTATCTACATACTATGACTGTTTTGTGCTTCCAGACGCATAATTTTCCATTCCATTCACTTCGGAAGGGAGTCTTCCTGAGTTGCTGTTCCAAAAAATTTTAGTGAAAGTATTTAAACATTTTTAATAATTTAACAAACTGATTATACTCTTTGTCGTGTTCTGAACAGACTAACAAGGGCTTTTATGTTTTCGTCACAGAGATTTATTATGAAAGTGGCCTCTTAGAAAAATTATTAACATTTTTTATAGGTTCATACTAGACTAGGGTCATTTTAAGTCTAGCCAATTTTTCTTAAAGGTAAGAATCAAACTGTGTAGCTTGTGTCTTTAAGGTAAGCACCTTAATCATTATGCCACCCCCCCCCCCATCTTAAAGTTTTATATAAAGGATCATCCTCTGTTCATTCACTTTTTCCAAATGAAGTGTCAAGTTTGTTAAACTTCCCAATCAGCTGTGACAATGTAACAGGCTTGTTTGTTAGTAATCCTGTAGCCCCAGATACTTGATAGATTTATGGCCCCGGTTGTAGGGAAAGATGTCAGATGTATAAATACCTTAGTATATAGGGTTTTCCTTGATGTTTTAAATGTAATTAGCCATGTGATGTGACAGCCGAAGCAACAAATCTGTATGAGATTTTGTTCAAAGCCAACATGTTATGCATCAAGCAAGGAGAGCAACAATAAAATACCAACAGGATGAGAAATAACTAAGTCATGCTTTATTTAGAAGTACAAGTGTATCAGTGATTTTGTAGGGAGGAAAATATACTTTGAGGTCAAGAAAAGTTGTGTTTAGGGTGCAGTGTGTTTTAATATTTCTTCCTGTAGCCTTTAATCTATGCTAACCTTTCTACTATTATCTTTTCTTTGCTGGTGTTATAATCCATCATTAGAGCTGTGATGGTTTTTGCAAATGTTCCCTATTTTTCTGATTCTCTAACCTAGTTGAGGGCATCTTACCTTATTTGAAAATACCATTTTTCTCACAGAGTGTACCTGCAGGGGAAACTACATAAATGCTATCATTGTTTTGGCAGAAAAATGAAAAAAAAAATGAAACAAAAATATGAAGTAGAACTTCATGAAACATGTTTTAATCTTACTGTAGTGAGCATCAGGAAGCATAAAACAATTTGTGTTAGAATAAACGTATGAACCCTTGATTTGGGAAACTGTTTGAAAGGCTTCATTTCACAAGGCTAATAACAGGGATCTTTGCGGATTATATATGGAGAGTGAAATTGTGAAATATGCTGATCAAGCTATCCACATCTCCCATTGTATCGGACTTTTGTCGCATCTTACGTACCTAAAATAGAGTGCCCCCCCAGTGTACATAGTTTTACCAACACAGTCTGAATTTATAGTAACCCTGTCAGTAGTTGGAAGTGTAGTGGTTCCACACTCTCAACTAACTTATATACCAACCACCACCTATACCTACTAAGAAAGAGAATCCCACCATTTTGTAAGATAGGTCAAGAACCAGTGCAGACGTTGGTACATTTGCATGGCCATTTGTCACCTATGTGGTATGGGTATAAGATGTGCTCATGGTCATTCACAGTACCCTATTTTGTGGTTGGCCATAAATGCAAACAAGGTGTTATGAATGGGACATAAAAAAAACACTATCAAATATCTGCACAGATGGCATTTTAGTGTCAGGATTGACAGTACATTTACTCAGTCTCTGTCTTCCTCATCAAATGAAACACTCCCTTAAATTGAAAATGCATTTATTATTATATGATCATTCCTGCTTCATATAAGTGCATTATTTTGTGCCTTTCAGCTTGCTTACTTAAAGCTTAGGCATTATGCTGCTTTTATGCACAGACCATTTGTAGAAATCCATCATAATGTATTATGAGAAAAAGAACATACGTATTTCCTGTAAAGGTTGAATGTAGCAGTACAAAAGGAGGCTGGGCTATTCCTGCTTTGACTAGCTCTCAGGCAGTGAGGTTGCAAGTAGACAGAAGCTGTGCCTTATTTGGCAATGTTTTACTATAAATTCTCCCTAACTTTCTGTAGAATATTTTAAGGATTTTATTTAAAAGCATCACCAATGGTGTTGCATTAGCCCCCCTACCTTCATAAGATCATAGGAGATTACTAGGCTAATGGCCCTGGGGCCTTTACAAGCCTAGCAAAGAGTTTACCCCCAAAAAAGAAACCTCAATCAGCAGCTGTTGCCCCTGTCAGTGAGGGACACAGGTGGAACACCTGGGACAAATTTGTGGTTTCCCATCCACTCATCAAGTTTGTGCTTGAAGAGGGTCAGTGATGTATTTGTTTGATGTGTATGGGGAGTCTATTCCAGAGATGGGGCATCCTCTGGGAGACAAACCTGTCTCTCCAGCAGGTTTTGTTAATGTCACATATTAGATTGAAGCCTTTTGATCAGGTAATGTGTGAGGAGTTAGATTTGTGGATATGGATCATCTCTAGTAGAGCAGGGTTTGAGATTGTCTTGTAGGCAAGACACAGATCACCTCTGAGCAATCTGTACGATCCCGAGTAGAGTGATAGTGATATGAGCCTGTCCACATAGGACAGGTGTTGGAGGCCATGGAGTCTCTTTGTGAAGTATTTCTGTGGCTTGGCCTTTCCAGCTATTGCATGGTGGAGAGGTACATACCAAATGGGGGATTGTACTCAATTACTGGCCTAATGATGGAGGAGTACAAAGAGGTAATAACCTTCTTTTTTCTTGATGCAATCCCTTTACTTATGAGATGAACCACATAAAAGGCTTTTCTGACCACTGCCGCTACATAATGGTTAAATGTGAGACTCTCATCAACCTGTGTACCCAGGTCTCTCACCACAGGTTGTGTGCTTAGGGGGTTGCCATTGATGTGGCAATCTGTAGGGGCTATGTTTTTGCCAAATGGTATGATAATGCATTTTTTTGCATCTAACTTAAGGCCATGACTTTGGCACAAGTCATTTGTTACTGTGATACCCTGTTGTAGTATGTTAACATCATTTGGGGAGTCAATGACATAAAGAAAAAAAAACATGTTATGACTATTTTATGGCATGCAATTATGTGTGAATCAGTAAATGTAATTGGCACAATGATTTTGATTCATGAGATGCTCCAGTGGGTGCCTTAGGTTATAGTTTTATTAACTGGTATCATCAAGCCGAAAGATTTTGTGACTTTTTTAAGCAAGAAAATACAGTACATTTAAAAGTTCTTGTTTGTAAAGTGTTCTCTATGGAGACTATTGAATGGTTTACTGTAGTGTCTCTGTTTCCACTAAACTTCATAATTTGGTTTGTTAATACATTGGGCTGGTGTTCCCTTCACCCCTCCCCATTCACCATTTAAAAACCTGGACAGAAGCTGGGGTTAAATGAGTAAGTATCTGAGACTGCATGATGAAATGTCCTAAAATAACTGAGTTTCTAGACAGACTGTAGTGTAACATGCACATTGTGAGAGTTCTACAGAGCAGGTCTACAAAAGCCAGAATTCTCAGAACAAAGTTAAAGGTTAGTTATAGTAAAGCATTGCCTCTTATTTACTCAAGAGTGTACAGTTACTAATTTACACTGAGACACAGAGGAGTGGATCCTTTACTGTGCCTTGGCTAACTTGACTTTAATTAGCAGGGCTGGGTAATGGAGGACTCAGTTATGGAGGCAAGGGAGGAGGAGGAGGGAGTGGCCAATGCTGGCTCACCCATTAGGTGAGAGTGATGGTTAGGTCTTAATGTGTAAGCACCGCCCATCAAAGGCTTGTCATTGACTCAGTTGTGGACTGCTAAGAATAACAATTTGGCCTATTAAGCAGTGTAGATATACTGTAGCTGGGGTAGACAAATGGAAGCATACACCCTGGTATGGCAAGACCATCTGTTGTAATATTTTTTTTTTTTGTGATCATGGGGTGGCGACAAGTTAAGACAATTTATCATCTGAGTGGGCATTGAGGATAACATTACCTCAAGTTTACTCAGATTCCTTCACTAGAGCTGTGCAGGTAAGAGGTATTTGCTTCTATATTCATTAATGAGCTTCTAGATTCACATGGATTCCATATGTGGACAGCAAACTGGACTTAGGAGCTTTGGAAACAGGTGATTCATGTGGCACATTTAATGTTCAAAACACCATTGTGCCCCATAAATACATAAAGAAAAAGAAAGAAATTGCAGTTACCCAACATATTTACTAGTCAGCTTTTAAAACCAATTGCAAGATTACTGTTTAACTAGTTATGCCTTTATTTGCTACATCCAAATGTTTTTATAAGAAACTGCATTCTCAGAGAGTCATTTTAAATTCTTAGTAAGCAATAATGTGCATTCTGAGTGCATTGGCTGACCATCAGGTCTTGGCCCTGCTGAAATTAGCATTACTCATGGCAAACATTATGCTCAGTCTAAGTAGTGCTGCTGTTTAGTTGTCTGCTGGTCATTCTTCTATTACAATGGTCACTGTTCTCAGTCTTACCGTGCCACTGAAGTCTCCTGGTCTAAGAGGTACAGCTGTAGCAGGTGGCTGCACTTCCAGCAGCTGCATTTTCACATTTCACTTCCAAAGTCATATAAGCATCAAACAAAAGTCTTTCATTTTCAGATTGTGCTGCCTTCAGTCCCTAACGGACTGCTAGGCTGCTACATTGGAAAAGAAGTTTCATCATGGGAACATTTCAAAGATAATCAGCAGTTTACAATAAAACTATTCCTTTCAATACAGTGCATGATCCTGATACAATAACATGCAATGTTATATAATATCAATAAAGCAATTTAGTGTTAATCAGAATGTGTTTTTTATCCACATGTGAATGAGTGGTGCGCACACACATTGTGTGTGTGTTTGTGCGTATGTGAGCATGTGTCTGTACATGTATGCATGTACATGTGTAGCATGTGTGTGTTTGTGCGTATGTGAGCATGTGTGTGTACACGTATGCATGTGCATGTGTAGCATGTGTGTGCATGCATTGTGTACACACGTGCATGTGTCTGTGTGTGTGTGTGTGTGTGTGTGTGTGTGTGTGTGTGTGGGTGTGCTCATGCATGTGCTAGTTTGTGTGTATGCATGCATGAGCACGCGCACACACACACACACACACACACACACACACACACACACACACACACACTTCAGATTTGTAAAGTAATACTTACTTTTTTCTCTTGTTTTGGTGGGCTCATGACCTGCTCCGTTCGCCCTCGCTAATGCCCAAGCTCTCTCCACTCCCCTGCCTTGCCCCTTATTCCCTCCCACCCCCACTACCTCTACATTTATAGTAATTACAGCCACACCCACAGCTCACCCTCACATCACCTCCACCAATCACAGCTCCTCAAGTCATATCACATTATACCACACCAACTTGCTCCACACAAAATACTCCCAATCACTCTCATTCCCACTAGGCATTTTTTACATCACCCACACTACTTCCCCATCCACATATAGTGCAACCCTATAATTCCTATTCAGAATCCCCACCTAGAACCAACTTAAACTTTATAACCATGACTATCACACAACTAAGTCTAATCTGTCTTCTCATAATTTTTTACAACACCACAAGTTATCACTCTAGCACTACCCTAAACTTAGTAGCACAACACTGCATTATGCACTCTCATATACAGACAGCACACAGTATAATAATATCTGCCCACAATTGTTCAAGAACTACATAATGGACCAGTTCAGAACTAAACACATATGCTCTCATTCCTACTCCAAAAAAACACAATACTTTCTCACACTCCCCACCAAGCTCCAACATCTGTATCACCATTTTAACAGCAGGCTCACCATAAGTGGGGATATCCACCCCAACCCAGGCCCAAATCCATCCTGTCCAACACAAACTGCTTCAACACAAATGTCAGAACATAACACCCCCACTTTCTTCATCCCTGGGCAAATCAACAACAGCAGCAAAACCAACCATCTTTTAATGCTAAATATTAATATTAGAAGTATTGAAAATAAAATACCTGAACTCCAGGCCACAATGGTTCACTACTCCCTAGACATAGTTGCCTTAACAGAAACCTGGCTGAATAAAAACATAGCTAACTCAGAAGTTCTCCCTACCGGCTACAATATCATTAGACAAGACAGACCACTTCGTAAAGGGGGTGGAACTGCCTTACTGTACAAGTCCAACTTAACTGTCTGTCAATTACCAAACTCCTACCCCTCAACCAATAATTGGGACATACTTATCGCACAACTTCAACTTCACCCTAAAAAGGTCATCACCACAATTGTGATCTATATTTCACCTGGTAATACACCTACTAGCCTTGAAGACTTCTTGTCCTGGTATTGTTCCACATACTCACAAGAAACCCTTATTCTGGGGGATTTCAACCTAGATTGGTTCACCTGTATATCAGAACCACCAAGTAATCTAATAAATCTCCATGGCTACCACCAGCTAGTCCAAATTCCAACTAGATGTGATAAAAAATCTAAAAGGGAATCCATTATTGACTGGGTCGTAACTACCAACCCCACACTGTACCCTCACACAGGCAGTCTCCCAGACACCTAAAGTGACCACAACATAATATACTTTATACATAGTAGAGCAAGCATATGCAAAACCACTAACTATATATCCACTAGAAACACAAAAACATTCTCTCCTGAGGTCCTCAACACTTTCCTCTGTAACTGTGACTGGACCCCCCCTAAAAACCCTCCCACTTGACCAGGCTGTAGCATATTTCAACAAAACATTTTTACAACACCTAGGCACTGTCGCTCCATTGCGCAAAATCAAGGTTAGAACCTCTAAAAACCCCTGGCTCAGTAAAGAAACCAAACAAATCCTCAAGTCCAGAGACACTGCCTGGCTTTACTATAAAAAAAAACAAAGAAACACAAAGCCTAACTAAGTACCAAGAGCTGCGCAACCGTGCAAAAAAATGCATTAGGCTGGACAAAAAATCCTACTACACAACATTACAAACTAAATACCATCACAACCCCCAAAAATTTTGGAAAAATGTAAGCCAGCTACTAAAATCCACCCAAAAGGCTACCCCCAAACCAACCATCCCTGACACTAACGTTCCCATAGAAACACAATTCAACTCCCACTTTGTGAACTCAGTTATGTCCTTAGTATCACAGGACAGTTCCTTCCTCACTACCCCACCAACACAAATAACACTAATAACACTAATACAAGCTTTACCATCAAAACAGTTTCCACCACTTCAATCAAAACATGCTCTCCAAACTAAAAACCTCATCAACAGCAGCCGACCTACTCCCCAGCTATTTCTTTAAACTCACAACAGATGCTATTGCTATCCCAGTCTCCACTCTCATAAACAGATCAATTGTTGAAAACTATGTGCCCAAACTCTGGAAAATATCCTATGTTGCACGAATACATAAAGGCGGGATCTCCACTGAACTTAATAACCACAGACCCATTGCTTTACTCTCCCTCCGGCCAAAATCCTAGAAAAATGCATCCATACCCAGATGTTAAACTATCTCCTAGACAGCAGCATCCTGTCACTTACTCAGCATAGTTTCAGACCGGCCCATAGTACCACTACAGCCCTCCTCTCCTTCACAGACACAGTAAACCATCTCAAAAATGAAGGCCTACAGGTGTCAACTCTTTTTTTCGATATGTCCAAAGCATTTGACACAGTCTCACACCAAATCCTGATAAACAAACTAAACCAATATCATCTATCAAATTTCACTCTTACCTGGTTCCAAAGCTACTTAACTGACAGGTACCAAGCTGTGAAATGGGAAAATTCTCTCTCACCTCAGCTGCCCATAACTATAGGAGTCCCACAGAGTTCTATCTTAGGACCACTACTATTCATAGTCTTCACAAATGACCTCCATACCTCCACACAGCATGCATCTATCATTCAGTATGCAGATGACACTACCTTAATCTGTGCTGCACAAAACATTCCCACCCGCCTGCAAATAACTCAACTAGCATTCTCTGACGTTGAAAACTACCTTACCAAAGCCCAACTTATCATCAATCCAAAGAAAACTCAGCTTATGATTATAACCAGTTCTAACAAAAACACTGATAACAGTCAATTCACTATGTACTCCACAAATGCTACTCCAATCACTCCAGTGGCACAGGCTAAGCTGTTGGGAATAACCATAGACTCCCACCTAAAATTTGTTAGTCATCTCAACTTAACTATTAAAAAAGTACATGCCAAACTGAGATCACTCTACCGTATCAAACCATTTCTTACCAACAACACAAGATCAGCCATTGCTTGCTCCCAACTTCTATCCACCCTACTCTATGCATCTCCCATTCTGACTAATCTCAACAAAACTTAACTAAGCAAAATGGAAGCCTGCTATAACAGAATTGCCAGCTTTGCTGCAAATTGCTCATATAGAACTCATCACTGTACTGCTTTGAGACAGCTCCACTGGCTTGAACTGCCCAACCTCCTAACTTACAATCAGCTCTGCCTCTGTCATTCTGTCTATTACCTCCCCAATAAGTGTCCTGCCCTCAAAAACCTAGTACAACATCACTCAGCCAAAAGGCCTCTTAGATCATCAAGCAAACTACTACTAGAAGTCACCAACAGCTACAATAGCTTTGGAGATGCACTATATAGTAGTTCAGTGGCTAAAAAATGAAACTCTCTCCCCACTAGCATACAAAACACATCATCCAAAGCCTCCTTTAAAAATCTCATTAGGCAACATCTCAAGCAAAGTTGGCAGTGCCATGATTGCTCCCCAGGCTAGTGAAAGTGGATAAGGTATACATACTAAATCTAGAATACTTGATAATAGTTTTCAATCTTACTCACAAACACTGGCTAATCTACAGTGTATGTACTGTACCTGTGTACTATGTATGTATTCCACCTATGTTTCAAATTTCAGCTGTACACCACAAATCTATTAATTACCTTTATTTTTAAATTAATATTTTTTGTCTGTTCTCTCCACTGTAACCATCGATGTGCCACATACCACTGTAAAAACATATCTTTTATAATTTGTGTGTATACTGATCATGTCTAACTAAATGTATCTGTAATTTTTCTTTGTGGGGCTTTTCTCCCTATGCCTCTGCTGAAAAAGGGCCTTTTTGGCTCAGTCAGACACCCCCGGTTAACAAATGTAAAATAAAATAAATGTGCATTTGTGTATATGTATGCATGTGTGTGCTTCTGTGTATGTGTGTACGTGCATGACTGTGTGTATGTGTGCATGCATGTGTAAGTGTACATGTGCATTTGCGCACATGCATGCAAATGTGTTTATGTGTGTGTGTGTGTTTATACTTTGACCACTACCACAAGTCAAATCTCTTCCCCCTGATCAAGAATAAAATCAGCCACTTTGGCAATTTCTGTCTAACCTGCCATGAATTATCAAGACAGCATAATTCATTGATCTTAGTGTTTCCATTTTCCCAGTTTAATAAAGAAATGCACATTTTGAATTTGGCATCTTCTGTTTTCTTGCAGATCTTAACAGTAATATGTTAAATATGGCTCCTAATTAACATTTGAGAAACAATTTTTTATCATTAGTTGAATACAGTCAGTGAAACTAGCAGATGTACACTTTGTAAAGGTTTAATCTGTAATGTGTAGTTAGATGTATCTATGTTCTGCAAGTGTTAGTCGGACTAGAATGGATGCCATTTATTATGTTAATGTAATCATGTGTACAAGTGTATCTGTTTTATCATTTATGTCAAAGTAATCATATGCACTACTGTAGCTGTTATCACTTATGTCAAAGTAATTGTGTGCACTACTGTAGCTGTTTTATCACTTATGTCAAAGTAATCATGTGCACTACTGTAGCTGTTTTATCACTTATGTCAAAGTAATCATGTGCACTACTGTAGCTGTTTTATCACTTTTGTCAAAGTAATTGTGTGCACTACTGTAGCTGTTTTATCACTTATGTCAAAGTAATTGTGTGCACTACTGTAGCTGTTTTATCACTTATGTCAAAGTAATCATGTGCACTACTGTAGCTGTTTTATCACTTATGTCAAAGTAATTGTGTGCACTACTGTAGCTGTTTTATCACTTATGTCAAAGTAATCATGTGCACTACTGTAGCTGTTATCACTTATGTCAAAGTAATCATGTGCACTACTGTAGCTGTTTTATCACTTTTGTCAAAGTAATTGTGTGCACTACTGTAGCTGTTTTATCACTTATGTCAAAGTAATTGTGTGCACTACTGTAGCTGTTTTATCACTTATGTCAAAGTAATCATGTGCACTACTGTAGCTGTTTTATCACTTTTGTCAAAGTAATTGTGTGCACTACTGTAGCTGTTTTATCACTTATGTCAAAGTAATTGTGTGCACTACTGTAGCTGTTTTATCACTTATGTCAAAGTAATCATGTGCACTACTGTAGCTGTTTTATCACTTTTGTCAAAGTAATTGTGTGCACTACTGTAGCTGTTTTATCACTTATGTCAAAGTAATTGTGTGCACTACTGTAACTGTTTTGTCACTTATGTCAAAGTAATCGTGTGCATTACTGTAGCTGTTTTATCACTTATGTCAAAGTAATTTTGTGCACTACTGTAGCTGTTTTATCACTTATGTCAAAGTAATTGCGTGCATTACTGCAGCTGTTTTATCACTTATGATATCAACGTAATCATGTACACTATTGTAGCTGTTTTATCACTTTTTATGCCAAAGTAACACATACACTATTGTAGCTGTTTTATCACTTTTTATGTCAAAGTAACCTTGTACTGTGGTGGTGGTGCTGCGGTAGCATTGTCGCCTCATAGCAAGACGTTGTCCCGTTCACTTCTCAGCTAGAGTGTCTTCTGTGTGGAGGCATACGTGAATGGGGCGTGCCTTTGTTGAACGTTGTGCGTCAGGGCTGGTAACCCGGTTCGTAAAAATCCACTAACAATCATTAGCTGACCGGAGTTCCGCTGTGGGGACCCCTAACCAGGAAAAGCCAAAAGACACAAACAAATGTCAAAGTAACCATGTGTAGTACTGTAGCTGTTGTATCACTTATTATGTCAAAGTAATCGTGTACAGTACTGTAGCTGTTGTATCACTTATTATGTCAAAGTAATCGTGTACAGTACTGTAGCTGTTGTACCACTTATGTCAAAGTAATCATGTGCACTACTGTAGCTTTTATCACTTATTATATCAAAGTAATCGTGTGCACTACTGTAGCTGTTTTATCACTTTGTTATATCAAAGTAATCATGTGCACTACTGTAGCTGTTTTATCACTTTATTATATCAAAGTAATCGTGTGCACTCCTGTACCTGTTTTATCACTTATTCTGTCAAAGTACTAATGTGCACTACTGTAGCTGTTTTTTCTTGCTTGCATAATCTTTCAGATAATGTTCTGTAAATGCTGCCCATGTTACTGAGTATGCTTACAAAGGTAGTTAAGAAATAAAACAGACTGCATAACCTCTGGATATCATACATATGCACAATGAATCGCATGTGAACAGGGAATTGACAGTGTACCAGGTGTTTAAAAGAAGAAAATGAGCAAAACGTGTCCAAGGCAAACTGAAAGCTTAATCTGTATGCAGGTTAGAATATATAACTTGCTGTCTTTTTCATTTGTCATTATTTGTAAGCAATCTTAATATATCAGATAATTTTATGCTTATGCACTCATTTATTTATTTATTTATGTATGTATGTATGTATTTATTTATTTATTTTTGAGTGGGTGTGAGTTTGCCCCTTCCCCCACCAATGGGGGAATATTACTGTCAAAATAACTCCAAGACTTTCTTGTTGTCACCTGTCTGTAAACATGTTATCTCCATACTTGTTATGTTAACATTTTACTTAAAAATTGTTAGTTAGAGGTTAACATCTTTTGTAAATGGTGACTTTGCATATTTGTGCCTTTGGTCATGGCTAAAATGCTCATAGGATTACTACACTTACCAAGTCAACAAATAATTAAAAAAGAAAGAAGATAAATACAATTCAACAGTTAATATTGTTAATTAACAATCTACTAGTCACAACTCACAGATGTAGTGCTGCAGGGTATACCTGAAGCAAGATATTATCAAGGTCCTACCGTATGACATAATTATGTTTTCTAAGATGTTGCCTGCTACACCTGCTTGTACAGAGCTGATATTGGCTCTAAAACACCAATCAGCATATTGTTGCTGAGGTGATTAAGATGCTATAAACAGAAGTCTGTATGGTCAGGTGGCAAGAAGCCGCCAAAGGAGATGAAGTCTTTGGTTATGATGGTAGAGAGAAAACAGTTTTATTATGTCAAGTACACGTTCTGAAACAAAAGCAGATGCTACCTGTGAAAAAAATCTAGGACAGAATCTGAAATGTGTCTTAATATTACAGTTGTTCCAAGCATGCTGTGAGATGTCAGGGATCTTTTAAATGTTAGGTCCTTCAGTTTGCTTTTTTTTTCTTGACTGAATGCCTCTGATAATGTCATCTGTCCTGTCATTTCACTATTTCTCTGTCATACAGTATGACATGCAACAGAATGTTGTTTTAATAAAGTCCAATTTACTATGAAAATAAGCCTCTCAGTATTTCACTGGAAAAGTAACACAATTATATTTAAAAGGGGCACATGGAAGGTATCTAAGCAGGAAGTGGCAAGCAATTGCTGATGTTTAAAGCTGATGTAACAGCAGAAGCCAGAATCAAAAGGAAGGCCTTTTTAAAAGCTAATGATAGCTACAGGGAATAAAATAAAATGAATGGATTTAAAAGTAACAGAGAAACCACTGAGAAGGTGATGAGGTCAAAGTGCGAACAAAGCACTCTTTGGCACCAGGGGTGAGGAAAGGGATAGTGACATTCTTTTGGGAGATTCAAAATAAAACAAAGTTCAAAGTAAGTGCAGTGAAGCTGAACATTTCAGTTCATCTGAGACTGCTGAGTGGGGGTAATACAGAGCACAATTATTTATTAAAGTCAATATGGTCATAGTGAGGCAGTGAGTGTTAGGAAGAGAGGGAACTATGTTATTGGGGGCAAGGAGACAAATGGCAAAGAAAAAAATCACCACAAAAGCTAATAGTGATGAAAATGAGTAAATATGATATCTTGGGTTATATGTCACATGGAACAACAGGATATGTAACAAGGTTGGTGGCATTTTTTTATTTTCTTGTTTCTTAGTCATGGGGTTGTTCTTGGGGGGGGGCATACCTCTTATATGCAAACACTGAAAATAGGAACAGAAGCCCTTGAAAAATAGGAACAACCAGCTATAAATCTGGACATTTAATTAGCATAAAATCTGAATACCAAGCAGCACACAGGTCTTGCTGCATCCAGTAGGAATTTTGGATGCTAGTCCGAAACAGATTTAAAAACAATGAGAAAAATGATGGAAAATATAAGCAACATTATCAAGGAGACCATATAAAATCTGAAGACTTCAATGAACTGTATTGCAATATTCTACTACACAAGATCATTTCTTTTTGCTTCAGAAAAATTAAGTTGCAAGACATGCGTCGTCTTTCATTAAATTGTTGGCACTAGTATTGCGCCCATGTAGTGTGTTTTTCTGTATACTAGACAATTTCAAAAATCACATGTGATGGGGGGGGGGGGTGTCAGAAAATTGTGTGAAGGGTAAATTAAGCTTGAAAATGAGGTCATATCTCTAAAAATAGGGACATCATAAATCAGACATAAAAATAGGAAAGTTCCCCCATAATAGGGCCAGTTGAGAGTTCTACTAGAGGGTAGAAAGCACAACCAGGGAACTAGAAACAAATCATCCTGATGCTCACACTGATCAAGAACATGGAGTCTTAATTGGGAGGGGGGGGCGATGGACATCCAAGAAGGGAATGCAATATGGCCCCCTGTAATACGAGAAGTAGAAGATCTTGCCAGACAAATATATTCCCACTTTTTAGTGGGATTATGATTGCAAAAAATAAAAGACAAAAGAAAAAGTGTAGTAAACCTTGATCAGAGTAAGACATTAAAATTAGTTCTCCACAGAGAGATAAGTGATGACATTAGGCTGATTGGGTGATAAGATATTGAAGAAGGTAGAAACCAAAGGTTAAAAATCAGAAGGGTAAGAGTCATGACTAGTATGTTGTTGCTGGAACTGACCTGACAATATTTCATTTTAATGACACCAGAGGAATCGTCGAAGGGACTGAGGCTAAGGAATGCATTTCTGAAAAAAAAAGATAGGATGCATAAGAAAACAAGAAAAGGATGACGGTGGCATCCATACAGAGCACTACTATGTTCTGACACCAGACTTCAGAAAAGACTGCAGTAAATTACCAGAAATATAACACAGTGAGTGTTAGGTACTAGAAGGCCTTTGACGTTCGAAGAGAATGGCGAAAGGAACCAAACATCGGTGCTCCTGAGGTAAGACAAAAAGATGAAATGTGGGAAAAGTTATGTTTACATGAGTTAGACTACAAACTGAGGTACTGTTACTGAGTACAGGCATAACAAGTTGGATGGGCATCTTTAAATCTAGCAAGGCATTGCATTCAAAAAGGATGCAAAAGCAGGTCTTTACTGAAAGAGTGGTAGAGAGCGATATTAATGCGTTACATGTAGCAGTAGTAGTACTAGATATCAAGGTATCTGGCAGCTTTAAAGCAAAGACTGAGTAGGTAGCTGTGTTTAATGTAAAACGTTCAGAAGGAAAAGCAGAAAAGTAGTTGTGTGTGTGTGTGTGTGTGCGTGTGTGTGTGCGTGTGCGTGTGCGTGTGTGTGTGTGTGTGTGTGTGTGTGTGTGTGTGTGTGAGTGTGTGTGTGTGTGTGTGTGTGCGCGTGTGGGCCCTGCATACTGACTTATTAGAATAGATGTATGGGTATATTGGGCTAATAATCCCCCTTGTTATAGGTATATGGGTATCAAGGTTGGGGAGGTGTTATGTTTAAATGGAAATGTTTGGCAGTTTATGCACTTTTACTTGTAAATGGTCTGATGAAGCCACATTTTGTGGTGAAAGCACTTACCTACTTAAAAATAAATGTGATTTTATTTTACTGAATGGTATTACAAGTCACATTCTTGATATTGCAGTTTATGAGGGCAGTTGTCATATGTTCCATGGCTTTAAAGATGGCCGATAGGTCTGTAATTGCTTGTTTTAGCTGTAAGCTCACCCCTGTGGAGGGACATTACTCTTTTGCATCGCTCATCAAGGATAAAACTAGTAGATACATTTAGGTTAAACAGTTGAAGGAATGCATCTACAAGGCTAATCCAACACTGTTAATTAAGCACCTGGGCATATTGTCAGGTCCCATGTAGGAAGTAATTTTTGGTCTTGGTTAGCAGTTTCACTAAATGATCTTTAAATATAATTGGAGGAGTAAGGGATACAGATATTTCAACGCACTGGACAGAAGTCTTGGGGTGAAATTGCCAATACATATGTTTGCAAGTATATTGTCAATCTGTATCTATTGGGTCAAAATAGGCGGCATCCATCCGCAACCCCTTTTTCCCATTTTTGCTCATGGGGTTGGGGTGTCACATCTACAGTGACAATCATCTAGAGCCAATGTTCATAAAGTCAGAGCAAAGCAGTGTATTATTTCTTAGGTTTCTAGCATTGCTAAATAAGTTTTATAATTAATTTTGGGTTTTTTTGTTGGACCTGATAGCTTTTTTTTTTAATGTTTTTGATAGTTTCCATGAAAAAAGTGGCTTTCGAAATGCTATATAATTTAAGGTTGTTGTAGAACTTATTTATGACTTGGACTACCAGGCAGTTTATTTTTTCAATTTCTCATGATGCTTTGATCTGGTAGGGACTACTATCTCAGTGGGTGCAGAATTCCTTAGTGAAAATTGATGTTGTATCCAGGGAAAGTGACAAGTTAATAGTCAGACTAGATTAATATAAGAGGTAGCCATATCTGTAAGAGTCAGGCCAAGGACACTGTATCCTGTAGAAAGTTTGATTACCAGCTGCTTAAGAAGTTTTTATTAAGTCTAGGAATTTTGTGGCATATCATACATTGAAGGTGTAGACATCCCAGGGTAATGAAGGGTAGTTTAAGTCACCCAAAATAATAGAGTATTTGCTAACAGGAAGATCATTTAAGCCACTTTGGAATCTTGTGTTGAAAACAGGGAACAAAGAATGTGTTTTGTAACAGACTATCAATTGATAATTAATCCTATCTAGATTAATTTGTAGTTTAATGAGCTAATTTTGAAGGTTCTGACGGAACTGCCTGGAGGTAATATGTTGCTCATTAAATATGGAGACCCCACCGCATTTACCATTGTGTCGGAATACATGAAAAGCACAAAACCCGAGTATAGAGGGGCTGCTTTCTTTACATGCAGACTAGGTCTCAATAACTTTTCTGACATGGATGTCTTTCAACTCCAACTTTCTCAGGATCATACAATTTAGACTTCTGGCATTGAGAAGAGCCACCTTAATGTGATCCAGTTTCAGGACTGATATGTCAGTTATGCTGGGTATTCATTGGCCAGAATCTGCAAGTAAGACTTTAGCCAGTTTGTGGAAGCCTTGGAACATGAGGTGCAGGCCATCCTTAGTGAAACAAGCTGGGCTGCCAAGTATTTTGCACATTCTGGATTCCCCTGGAATGATACATGACACCAGCTATTTAACGATTAATGAAACCAATTATCTTTTCTTTATATTTAGGCATCATTCAAGATGAAGGAAGGATTCCATTAAGGACCATTATCTAACGTGCATTTGTAACATGACACAGCATGCACTGAAAATGACTGATTTTAATAATTGGTTTAGTTTCTGGTGTCACTTTAGGGGGATCCAGTATCTATCAGTACGGGAGAACATGGTTAACAGACCATGTTGTTTTGTTAAGGATGATCTGCACCTGTGTCCCCTGAGCTTTTGGATATTGGCTAAAACTTTATCCACCCTCTTAGAGCCTTTTTTAGAAAATGTTAAAATGGGAAAACTACCAACATAGCAAAAAATTAAAAAAAACTCAAACCAAGCTTAATTTGCTACTGATCAATGCTAGGAGCCTAAACAAGAAACTACACATCTTACAATCTCTACTCACTCTGGAGAAAATGGACATCAGTGCTTTTACTGAGACTTGGTTTAAAGCTGGAGAAAGTACTCCAGCAGTGCAAGGCTGTAGTGCCTTCCACACTTTAGGCTGATGGGAGCCTAAACAGGGGCTAAAGGTGGAGGTGTCTCAATCCACATAGCAACAAATACAACACCAGGTTGGTTAAACATGATGATGCTCTGGAATTCATCCATGTACAAGTCTACATAGATAAGGTTCCTTACCATGTCCTGGCCAGCTACAAGGTCCTTCTATGACCCATGAAGCTTACAACTATTACTTAGAACTACTAGGGATGCTCACCATACAACCAAATACCCTATTCATGGGAGGCTTTAACTACCCGTCTATAAACACTGCCTCTGACTCACTTGCACAACATTTCCTGGACTTTATCAACATGAACAACCTGGACCAGATAGTGTGTACTCCAACCATAGGATCAAACAGACTGGACTTAGTACTCACCAACATGGGAAAGTACCCTCCCACCCCCTGTGTCACATTCTGTTTGGTGAGATTGGACCACAAAGCTATTTCCCTTGAAATAAAAATCAGCCTGGAAACCCAAGTAAACCCATAACACTTGGGAACTATTCTAAAGCAAACTACATCCAATAAAGCTATACTTTGTCAAAAGTCATGGCTTCCCCAAACCTCACTATCTATGCAGAATTATTCACAGACTCCCTGCACAAACATATAAATGGCTGCACTGAAGCTGCCGTGCCTACTGAAAATAAGCCCAGCTCTAACACCAAAAACAAACCTCACTGGTATAATCCTTACCTTAAAAGGGTATATAATAAAAGAAAAAAGTCATGGCCAAAGTCAGAAACAGCAACTCTCATACAGACAAGAACTATCTGATTCAACTAAACAAGAAACTAAGAGGTCTAATAAAGTCCGACAAGGCCAATTCTGAGGTAAGGATTGTCTTCCAGGCTAAGGACAATCACAAGACCTTATTCAGCTGTGTCAGGAACCTTAAACGTAACACTTAGCAGTGTACAGAACTGGTCATAAATGGCACAAACTTCACTGGCCAAGATGACATATCTACTGTTTGATAAATTTAGCTCTAACTTCACTTCCCCAATCTTCCCCATTACCCTCTGTAAAATCTCTTCTAGCCTACCCCCTCAATTGTCAACAGGGAGCAGGCCCTGGCTGTGCTCACTAAGGCAAGAAACACTGCTTTACTGGGCTCTGACAATATACCCAGTTTCCTACTAAATAGCCTAAAACATTACATACAGAACTACTTGAGGCAATTTTCAACTACATCCTCAAAACAGATTACATGCCAGGTGAATTAAGGGTCACAACAGTTATCCTTCTTCATAAGGGTGGACCATCAACTGACCCCAGGAACTATAGACCCATCAGTCTGACAAGTATAGTATGCAAAGTCATGCAAGTACATTGGCAACCTACAGACACTGGGCCCATCCCAGTTTGGCTTTGCTAAGGGAAGGTCTTGCCTACTCACCCTGGTAGACTTCTTTGACAGGGTCACCAAGGCTATGGATGAGGGAAAAGCAGTACATACTGTCTACCTTGACCTGGCCAAGGGGTTTAATACAATGCCCCACTCAGGTATTATTGAAAAACTGTCAGAATTAGGCATAAATCCCATACATCCCTACATCACTCACTGGTTTGCTGGCTGGCTCACAGATAGGACCCAAGAAGTCGAGATTGTTGAGACCACATCTACCAGGAGATTGGTCATCAGAGGAGTACCCCAGAGCTCCATGTTGGGCCTGCTCCTGTTTGGCATCTACTTTTCAGAAGTCAAGGCTAATATCAAGCTAATTGGATTGCCAAGTTTGCAGATGACTGTAAATTATGAGCTATCATAGATTCCCCCAATGGCACTGGTACCAAAGCCACAGATTAAAACTCAACACAAAGAATCCATTATAGTATCCTTTGGGAAATCATCCAGCCAAGCTAATTACTCCATTGATAAAACACCCTTAAGAGTTGATGCAGTAGTTATGGATCTAGGAACATACACAGGCAATAATCTGGCTTTCAACCAACACATAACCAAGATGTAAGAAAATCATTCTATCTTGCCCATCTCATAAGCAAGGATATGGCATCTAGGATCATGGAAGTCATAGTACCACTCTACTCAGCCCTTTTCAGACCCGTCACTAAGTACAATACCCCTTTGGTAAGTACATAACCAGACACTTACAACAGTTGGAATTTTCTCAAAGGTTCCTCAACAGGAGAATCCAAGGTATGAATACGCTGCCCTACACAGATCATCTTAAGACCCTGTCTTTGTACTCATTCTCCTATAGGTTACTAAGAGGCGATCTATACCTGCCATATATGGCATCTTCATATCCAGCTCTGATTGATTCATAGGTTCATATGTGTGTACTAGGCTAACGGCCCTGGAGCCTATATAAGCCTAGCCCAAGAAGTGGCATCATGTCACCCAAAGTTAGCTCCCAGTGCCCCTGTCAAGCAAGGCCACTGAAGTGATCCCCAGTGTGAACTTCCTATTGCCCATCCACACATCAAGATTTCTCTTAAAGAGGGCCATTGAATTGCTCTGCTTGACGTGAATGGGAAGCTTGTTCCAGAGTATGGGAAGTCTCTGGGTTAGGAACCTGTCCCTCCAGCATGTTCTGTTTATTGTGGTAATGAGGTTTAGGTCCCCGGAGCGTGTGGCATGGAGGGATTGGGATTTCTTTAGGTATAGCATATCTAGCAGCTGTGGGTCGGACATGGCTTTGTAGGTCAAGCAAAGATTGCCTTTAAGTAGGCGATAAGTGACAGAGTATAGCCGGAGTTTTTTGAGTCTGTCCATATAGGGCATGTGTCTAAGGCCTAAGATCCTCTTAGTGAGGTATTTTTGTGGCCTTTCCCATTGTTGTATGTGTCTAGTGAGATACATACCAAATGGGGCATTGTATTCTATAATAGGTCTAATGAGGGACGAGTAGAGAGGGATTATGACCTCTTTCTTCCCGGATGAGAAACCTTTTGTAATGAGATGTGCCACATAGAAGGACTTTCTGACTACAGTGGTAATGTGGTTATCAAAGGAGATGTTGTTGTTAACCCGTGTCTCCAGGTCTCTTATCACACCTTCAGTTTTTAGTGGACTACTGCCTATGTGCTAGCTCATGGGCACCAAATTTTTCCCAAAGGGAATAACAATGCACTTTTTAGCATTAAGCTTAAGGCCATGGTTCTGGCACCAGTCATTGGTGTCAATGAGGCCTTTTTGTAGATTGTCTACATCAGTTGAAGAATTAATAATGGTTCCCAATTTGCAATCATCTGTGAACTTGGTCAACCAGCGTCCCTTTGTGTTGGCTTGAACTTCAGAGAAGTAGATGCCAAACAGGAGAGGACCTAGGATCGATCCCTGTGGGACACCACTTGTACCTGGTCTGTAGTCAGATTTGGAGTCTGCTACTTTAACAGTGTGGGTTCTATCAGTGAGCCACTTGGCAACCCATCTTATGACATAGGGGTTTATGCCTAGTTTAATGAATCTATCTATGATTCCTGAGTGAGGTATGGTGTTGAAGGCCTTGGCAAGATCTAGGCAGGCTATGTGAACTACCTTGCCCTCATCCACAGCTCTGATGACAGACTCAAAGAAGCCTATCAGGTTGAGCAGGCATGATCTATCTTTCACAAACCCAAACTACATGGGGTCCAGAGCTTGGAGATTCCCTATGTCCTTATTTATAAGGTCCATGCTGATGCGCTCCATAGCCTTACATATCAGAATTGTCAGGCTAATGGAGTGGTAGTTCCCATGGTCTGTAATCGCTCCCCCTTTGTGGAGTGGGATAACCATAGCAGTGCACCATTTGGTAGGAACATAACCTGAAATGAGGCTGTGATTGAACAGGGTACTCAGGTATGGTGCCAGTTCTCTTTGTAATTCATTTAGAACACAGCCAGAGATATTATTAGGTCCCATGTAAGCTGTATTCTTGGCTTTGGACAATGCGCTTCTTACCTGTGTAGCTGTGATAATAGGGACTTGGCATACCTCAGGTATTGTGATAAGCCCTTTAGGGGGTGAAAGGGGGGTAAAGTTTGCACTGAACATGTCGGCCAATATGTTGGCAATATCAATTGGTTCTGTATGTGTATTGCCATTGTGCTGTAAATCATAGCAGATCTGAGTAATGCCATGTAGATTCTTGACATAACTATAGAATGGCTTGTGGTTGTCTTTAGAATCTGCAGCAATTTTGTTTTCATAGCTAGCTTTAGAGGATTTGATGATGGATCTCAGTTTTTGCTGAGGCTAACAAGGGAGTTTTTCCAGTCTTGGGACTTCACCCTTTTCTGCAACAGTTTTTTTCCTTCTGTTGTAGAGTTTGTTTATGGGGGGGGGCACCAGATTGGCTTCCTTTTTTTGGAGGAGAGCGTCTTGGCTCTGTTTGGTATGACCCATTCCATGCACCTGTGTATGTGCTCATACATTGCATTGGTGTATGATTCAGCAGTCATGCACCTATTTTCCATTTGCATGGGTGTCGTGAAGTTAGCCACTTCTGTTTTGAGAAGCCCAAAATTGGCTTTAGAGAAGTTTTTTATGGTGGTTTCCTTTAGTGGGGGTGAGGGTGGGATGTGGATATCCATGGTGATTAGCTTGTGGTCAGATCTGACCAGGGAGGAGTTGATTACTGGTGTAGAGCAACAGTCACCCATGTTAGTAATGATCAGGTCAAGGAAGTTTCTACCTCTGGTGAGGGTAAGAATAAGTTGGTCCAAGGTGTTGGAATTAATGAATTCCAGAAAATGTTGAGCAAGTGTGTTGGTACATGAGTAATTTTCCCAGTTAATGGAGGTGTAGTTAAAGTCTCCCAGTATAAGGGTATTGGGTTGTACCTTAATATTGTCCAGTGTGTTTAGGGATGTGGATTGGGAGACTTGGGACATAGTGGGGGATCTATAGCAGGCTACAACCTGGATTGCAGTTTTACCCAGAGTTAGTTGCACCTGAAGTATCTCTGATGCATTATGTTGGGCTGCTAGTCTGGAGGTGTGCATATCCTTTATGAATATGGAGACACCACCACCTTTAGTTCTTCAGTCCAGGTTTAGGGGCCAAAAGGTATGGTATGAATTATAGCCTGGTAGTGCTGGGGTGCTCTCTGGAGCCTTGAACCAGGTCTCGGTCACTGCATAGATGTCGATGTTCTCCATTTTAAGGAGTGCTTCGAGCGAGTGCATTTTGAGAGTTAGACTTCTAGTGTTGAGTAGCATAACCCTCAGATTTCATTTGCTTGTAGCTGTTATGGTGGTAATTTTGTCTTCAGGACATTGCCTAAAAAAGGCACTATAGGGGTGGCAAGAGCCTTGGCCAGTATCCAGAATCCATGGGGTGACAGGTGCAGGCTATCTATGGCGAAGCATCGAGGTCTGTTGATCATGTCATCCCAGGCAGACAGATACTGGATCCTCTTAGAATGACACCAGAAACTTCGCCAATTGTTGAAGTCAATCATTTTCTGCTTGTACTGTGGTATCATTCTGGGTGACAGTAGGATGCTACTCAGAGCTAGGGTCATATCTGCTTGGGCTATAAGATCCGAGAGCTCCTCTATGTCGCTTTTCATGTAGTTCAGGGAGGTATGTCTCAGGTCATTCACACCAACATGGACAATGACAGAGTCATATTTGTACCTGTTGTGGAGTGACCTAAGTGGGTGCGTTATGTGGTAGATCCTGGCACCCGACAGGCAGCTGACCGTAACTTTCTCCTTATTCAACCTAGGATCTCTAGCACATCTGCATAACAAACAGCACCAGAAACACTAGCTCCAAGGACCTTAACTTTGCTTGTGACATAAATAGAACATGCTGGAGAGAGACTGATATGTATCTCAAAGGATCGTCACAATATGGAATAAGCTCCCCATTGACGCGAAGCAGAATTCATCCTTGACCCTGTTCAAACACAGCTTTGATCATTGGATGGAAAATCACAAATTCACCCCTGGTCTGGCCCCAATGTCTCTGTAGGACAAAGGGTAGCAGTAAATAAATCAATCCCCAACTAACATACCCCACTGTATAAGCGTCTAAGGTACTTGAGGACAAAACTGGGTTGGGTTACACAGGTAGGCTTATAAAGACCCCAGTGGTCATTAGCCTAGTATAAACATATGAACATATGATAAATTTTTAGGTGAGACAGAAAACCTCCAGATTAATTATGTATTTACACTTCTCACAGATGGGATTACTAGTGTTCAGTATAAGGTTAATTTTTTGTGGGTATAAGGCAATTAGCACACTGCCCTAGGAAACCTAGTGCTAAAAGGTTACCAACTGAGGTTAACCTAGCAGGCCTTCCTTCCATTTTGTCAAGTACTTAGGTGTTTACATGAGTACTACATCAACGGCAACCCCCTAAGCACACAACCCGTAGTGAAAGACCTGGGTATGTAGGTTAACAACAATCTCACATTCGATCATTATGTAGCAGCAGTGGTGAGAAAAGTCTTTTACTTGGTTCATCTCATAAGTAAAGGGATTGTATCCAGAAAAAAGGAGGTTATTACCTCTCTGTACTCCTCCCTCTTTAGGCCAATAATTGAGCACAATGCCTTGTTTGGTATGTACCTCTCCAAATTCCTGCACCAGCTGGAAAGGCCATAGAAATACCTCACAAAGAGAATCCATGGCCTCCAATACCTGTCCTATGTGGACAGGCTCAAATCACTATCACGCTACTCGGCATCATACAGATTGCTCTTAGGTGATCTGTGTCTCACTACAAAGCAATATCAGACCCTGCCCTGTTAGAGATGTTCCATATCCATAAGTCTAACTCTTCGCACATTACCCGATCAATAGGGCTAAATCTAATATGCAACATCAACAAAACCTGTTGGAGAGACAGATGTGCCTCCCAGAGGCTGCCCCATCTCTGGAATAGACTTCCCATGCATGTCAAACAGAACACCTCGCTGACCCTCTTCAAGTGCAACCTTGATGAGTGGATGGGAAACCACAAATTTATCCCAGGGGTTCCACCTGTGTCCCTCAATGACAGGGGTGATAGGTGCTGACTGAGGTTTCTTTTTGGGGATAAACTCTTGGCGAGGCTTGTAAGGGCCCCAGGGCCATTAGCCTAGTAACCTCCAATGATACTGTGAGCCTATGATAAATTAAATGCAGCAGAGGGTGTATATAATTTTGGTAGAATATAACAAAATATACAGGAGGCTTTACAGTGAATGGTAGTCTTGTTACAGATGTTGCAGATTTTAAAATTAAAATAGAAAAAGGCTCAGTACTTCTAAGTGTTGCACCATATACTAAAGAAATAGGAAAATATGAAAGAGAAGGTAACTCAAACTTCAGCAAATGCACTTCTACCCTGAAATAGTCTGTATTTCACTCATCAAAAGAAAGACAGAAACTAGGGTTCATTTCCTAAAGCTAGCCCAGCTAAGTGGCAATGCAGCTCTTTACTGGAATTACTGAATATATTATTTACAGGAATTACTGAATATAGGCTAAAAGAGCTTTAAACACTTTTTGCACGGTACAAGATCAGATTCAATACAGCACTGATTAAAATAACTGAATGATTAAAACAGCTATGCAGAGAAAAACTGTTAGAAAGTAAATGAAACAGATAACAAGACATGAAAACAGTTAAAACGGATACAGACTGTTAAATGAACTTAAAAACAGATTACAAAGAAATTAAAATTCTTCAGGTACTGTGTTGTTAAATGTCCTGAAACTAGGTCAATCCAGCATCAGTTTAAAAGAAATGTAAAGGTCTCGAAAAAAGCATTTAGAACTCAACAACCAATAGCAAATAAACTTCTAACCTGAATTAACTTGGCTGCTGTCACAAGAAAGAAACTGAAGTTTAATTGCAAAATTTAGATCACTTAAATAGCAAAATCAGTGCAGATATTTACTGGAATCACCGAATATAGGCATAAAGAGAAAGTGACATAGCAATAGTACAGCTGATGTCACATAATGGCACAATAAAAAGTGATATAAGCAGGGAATCGTTTACAAAATATTATTCAGTTTAGTAGGTAGTTTAGTATAGAATAATAAATGTGTTCTATTTAATTTCTGGCTTCTCCAGGGTCCATAAAGCAATTGTATTTATATTTGTAAGCATGGAGTTTTTTTGATTTGTTCACCATGTTGTTTAGGGTTTTAATCTAGTACATTTCATGATGACCACCTACAAAATGTCAAATAGGAACTCACTCGTGTTCTTTATATGTGTGATACCCAACATGGAGTTGCAGACTCCTTAAGCAATCTTATGTAGTAAGAGAGTACTAAACCCTAGTGATTTTGCTTGCTGACTTTGAAGCACTTCATTATGATAATAAATACCCTGTTCTTGGTGGCTATGTTTGATTGGGGGGCGGTCACTGCATAGCAGTACCCACTTATTTTTATATTGAGTATTTTCTTTTAACATGTTTTATTTCATAAAGCCCTAGAAACAGTTGTTTACAAGTCTCTCACACTTTTAGCATAATCAAGATCTCTGTTACATAAGTAAATCATAAAAGAGATCAGTTAACTTTATAAAAAATTGCAGTGTTTGATGGTAGGTATTTCCACATTCACAAGTATAAACACATCTACATTTGCTGGTATACAGACTATTACTAGCTACATACACTGGATGCCGTGGTGGTACAGTGGTAGCATTGTTACCTCACAGCAAGAGGTTCTCCCGTTCGATTCTCAGCTATGCTTGGGAGTGCCTTCTGTGTGGAGTCTGCATGTCCTCACCGCAGTTGGGTAGCGTTCGAAAGACATGCGTGTGTAAATTGGTGTGCCTTTGTTGAAGGTTGGGCGTCGAGCTGGCACCTCAGCGTTTCATAAAAAATCTACTGCCAATCATTGGTGGACTGGAGTTCTGCTGTGGCGACCCCTTACCGGGAAAAAGCCAAAAGACCAACAACTAGCTGCATACACTGCATTGAAAATCACTTTTCTGAAGTCTAATGTACAGTGAATTTAAAGGAGACTAGGGAATTTCTTACTGAAATTCAGCAGTCTGCTGTTACTTTTGACTACCCAACTTATTCTAAAGGTAATCTATTTACAATAAGGGGCGTTGGCAAAATAGATGGTATCAATTAGATCCAAGTACACTAAGTGCTACTATTATAAAACATCCTGATACTAGTACTGTAAGTGTGAACATGGACCGGGGATGCTGGAGGATAAAGCAGGGTACAACCAAATCAAGCAGCTCTTGCAGACTGCTTTTGTGTGGGGGTAAGGGTCTGCAGGACAAGGTCTTGTCATGTTTCGTAACTAGAAGACAAATGTTATACATAAGCTGTACTGTTTGCCTGGTGCTTTCACTCCAAGGTAGCACTGTATATGGTACTTCCGACAGTTACAGGACCTAAAAATCCACTGTGTCAACTGGATACCACCTGCCCTGAAAAAATGTTTTTAGGGCTGACCCAGCCTGTCATAGCAGCTAGAAGGGTGAAGGGAGACAAACCTTGGGAAGCTAACTGGAATATGAAGTAAAGCAGGTCCGTCTGCTGTGTCAGGGTTTTGACTGGAAAAATAGTAGGTTGAACATGGAAGAAGGAGGGAAGGAAGGAAGGAAGGAGGGAAAGAAGGAAGGAAGGAAGGAAGGAAGGAAGGAAGGAAGGAAGGAAGGAAGGAGGGAAGGAAGGAAGGAAGGAGGGAAAGAAGGAAGGAAGGAGGGAAGGAAGGAAGGAAGGAAGGAAGGAAGGAAGGAAGGAAGGAAGGACGGAAGGAAGGAAGGAAGGAGGGAAGGAAGGTAGGAAGGAAGGAAGGAAGGAAGGACGGAAGGAAGGAAGGAAGGGGATCCAGGGTCTGTCAGCCTGGGATGACATGCTCGACAAGCCACGTTGCTTCGCTAGGGACTGCTTGCACCTGTCACCCCTGGGCTTTCGAATACTGGCTAAGGCTCTTGCCACACCCATAGTGCCTTTTTTAGGCAAGGATCAAAAGACAAACCCACCTCCATAGAAAACACAAGGAGAAAAAAACTAAGGGTAATGCTGCTCAATGCCAGAAGTCTAAATCTCAAGATGCATGCACTCGAGGCTCTCCTCAGTATGGAGAATATCGATATCTGTGCAGTAACAGAAACCTGGTTCAAGGCTCCCGAGAGCACCCCAGCACTACCAGGTTATACCTCATATCATGCTTTTCGGCTCTAAAACTCGGACTGAACCACAAAAGGAGGGGGAGTATCCATATTCATCAAAGATACCCACACCTCCAGGCTAGTGGCACTGCATGAAGCATCGGAGACCATCTGTGTGAAACTAACAGAGGGCAAAACTGCCTTTCAGTTTGTAGCCTGCTACAGACCACCCTCCCAAACTCAGGAACACCACTCGGCTTTCCTGAGAACACTGGAGAATATGAAGGTCTCTCCAAACACCATTATATTGGGTGACTTCAACTACCCAAACATAGACTGGGAGCACTACTCAAGCCCCAACACCCTTGCCCAATGGTTCCTAGAATTTATAAACTCAGATGCTACGGAACAACTGGTCACCACTCCCACAAGAGGGGAAAACATATTGGACCTGATCATCACCAACATGGGGACTCTATGTTCCATACCAGAGGTATACCCCTCATTGGTAAGATCTGACCATAAATTAATCTCACTGGGCATCCATATCCCGTCCCTACCCCCAGCCAAGAAAACCACAGTGAAGAACTTCAAAAAAGCAAACTTCTCACTTCTCAAAACCGAGGTGGAATCCTTCAAAGACCCCGGGCCAGTGGAAAATATGGCCCAAACCGCAGAATCCTTTACAAACGCTTTCTATGGACACCTACAGGAATGCATGGATCAATGCTATCCCAAATAAATCCAAGACTCATTCCTCCAAAGGCAGGAGACCTGTCTGGTGGACCACAGCCATAAATAAGCTATACAACAGAAGGAGGAAGCTACTATATGCTAGAGCAAAATCCCAAAAAGGGAAGGCATCTCTGATCAGTACTAGCAAGAAACTACGATCCCTCATAAAATCATCTAAGGCCAGTTTCGAAAGAAAAATTGCACAAGATGCTAAAGATAATCACAAGGCCTTCTTTAGTTATGTCAGGAACCTGGGTGGCAACTCCCAGATATGCTCTGAGTTAGTTCAAAATGACAAAAAATATACTGAACCCACAGACATTGCCAACATCCTGGCAGACAGGTTCAGTGCAAACTCCCCCCCCTTCCCCCCCAAAAGAGCAAATGTCTATCCCAACAGAGTGTAGTCTCCCTGACATCACAGATGTGCAGGTGAGAGCTGCCCTCTCCAAAGCAAAAAAACACAGCATCAATGGGACCGGATGGTGTCCCGGGCTGCGTCTTACATGAACTCCAAGAAGAACTGAACCCTCACATAAAGTCACTGTTCAATCTCAGCCTTACTACAGGATATGTACCCAAGGAATGGTGTACAGCAACAGTGATCCCACTCCACAAAGGTGGTGCCACAACGGACCCCGGAAACTATCGCCCTATAAGCCTGACTAGCCTGGTCTGCAAAGCTATGGAGCGTATCATCGTGAAACTCATAAACAAAGACATTGGGAACCTCCAAACACTGGATCCTACCCAATTCGGCTTGTTAAGGGCAGATCTTGCCTCTTGAACCTGGTTGACTTGTTTGAAACAGTCACCAAGGCCATAGATGAAGGGAAGGTAGTCCACACAGCCTACCTAGACCTCGCAAAAGCCTTCGACACAATACCCCACTCGGGCATCATAAATAAGCTCACCAGCTTAAATATCAACCCCTATGTCACAAGATGGGTTGCAAACTGGCTCAGGGATAGAACCCACATGGTCAGAATTGCAGGTGCCATGTCAGACTCTAAACCAGTTAAAAGTGGTGTCCCACAAGGCTCAGTCCTGGGACCTCTCTTGTTCGGTATATATTTCTCTGAGGTACAAGCTAACATGAGAGGACTATGGCTGACCAAGTTCGTAGATGACTGCAAACATCCTCCAAAAGGGTCTCACAGAGACGGATAACTGGTGCCAGAGCCATGGCTTAAAGCTAAATGCCAAAAAGTGCATAGTCATCCCTTTTGGGAAAAACAAAGTGCCCACAAATTACCACATAGGTGGTAATCCATTAAGTACGGAAGAAGTAATTAGGGATTTGAGGATCCAAGTAGATAGCAATCTCTCCTATGACAATCACGTTGCCAAAGTTGTTAGAAAGACCTTCTATATAGCCCACCTTATCACAAAAGGGTTTACATCTAGATCAAGGGAGGTCATTGTGCCCCTCTACTCATCACTCATCAGGCCCATAATTGAATACAATGCCCCATTTGGGATGTACCTTACCCGACACCTGTAGCAACTGGAAAGACCCCAAAGTACCTCACCAAGAGGATCAAGGGACTCAAACAGATGCCCTATGCAGTTAGGCTAAAGAAACTCCAGCTCTACTCAGTTGCTTACCGCCTACTCAGAGGTGATCTGTGCCTGACGTATAAAGGCGTGTCCAACCCAGAATTAATGGACATGCTCCACCTCTGGAAATCCAAATCCCTTAAAGCTACACACTCCAGGGACTTAAACCTCAGCACAGAAATAAATAGAACATGCTGGAGGGACAGATTCACATCCCAGAGGCTCCCCTCACTCTGGAACAAATTCCCAATCCATGTTAGGCAATGACCCTCTTCAAGAGAAATCTTGATGAGTGGATGGGAGATCGTAGGTTTACCCCTGGGATCTCTTCTGTGACCTACTATACAGAGGCACAGTCAACTAATCTAAAAGGGTGGCGAAAGCCAAACACACTCTGGCTAGGCTTATAAATGCCCTAGGGCAGATAGCCTAGTATCAACCTATGAACCTATGAACCTATGAAGGAGGGAAGGAAGGAAGGAAGGAAGGAAGGAAGGAAGGAAGGAAGGAAGGAAGGAAGGATGGAAGGAAGGAAGGAAGGAAGGAAGGAAGGATGGAAGGAAGGACGGAAGGAAGGAAGGAAGGAAGGAAGGAAGGAAGGAAGGAAGGAAGGACAGAAGGAAGGAAGGAAGGAAGAAGCCCATTTAAACTATAATAGCACATTATTCATGCAGCCACTTAACATTTATTCATATAACAAAAAAAAAGCATAATACCTCAATAACTCATGCATACAGTGGGATATGTTCCCCATTCAGAATGTTTCTTATTAGGCATTTAAATATATGAAGAAACCTATATAATAGGATACAAACAAAGTAATACAGAACAGACATTTCAGTTTCATTCTGTTATTAAGCATTCACTTTAATAGGAATCATTTCAGGATGCAAGTTCAGTTTCTGAATCATATGCAAGATAAAAATAACATGACCATATGTCCTACTTGGTCAGGGTGGGGCACAGGTTGGGTTATTAAATCTCAGACTGTATGAAGGACATTTTAGGTTGTATTTTAGTAAAGAAGAAAAATCAGTCTCAGAACACAGAAGTGAGTAATGTTAAACCATTATCTGTAAGATGTCGTTTCATTTGCACAGTTGAACTTTCTTTCGATTGAAAAGACAAGGTTCAAGTAATGACACTGCAGCAATAAGAGATTGGATTGAGAATGTTGTCTTTGAACTATAAAGTAAAAGGACTTGATTAATTTAATTGTCTCTCTGTTTAAAAGTCCTGGTTCCATCTAGTTGGCAAAAACTGTGGGTACTGATATGTTACACAACAGGCTGGTTCACCACTTTGACTGCACAAGGGTTTTTCTGTGCAGGCCTCTTACGTTTATGATGTTCGGCCTAGATAACAAGAGACCAAACCAAGAGTAGAAGTACTTGTTCATGCTCTTGTGTTTTAGACTGTACTGTTGGCAGATGTATATTTCTATTAAAAGTTTTATTTTTTTTTAAGTCACCAACAAAATAGAAACTCTAAGCCACCATCAGCTGAAGAAACACAGGAGTCTGTTTTGCTTTCTTTTGTTTCCTCACTGCATGTTCTGTCTCAGTCTGCATAGATGATAAATCCAGAGAATGTGCTATACTTGTTGTTGTTACCACCATGGGCTTTGCCTCCATCAAGTTTAATGAAGACCTCATCTCCTGCATCGAGGTGGAGAATGACACTGTTACTTGCGTAGTCATAGTTCTGGTCTGCATCCTGAGCAATAGCACTTGCTCGCACCTGGAAAGTTAGAAATAACATTCAGTGAAAAATAACATCCCAGACAGTTCATCCATTTAAAAAAAAAAACTCATAAACACCCTAGAGCTGTGACAGTTCCTATGGGACAGAAACTACACTACACAATACAAGAATAACATGCTGTTTGGTAATGTTTAGCTGTCATGATTACAAGGTTTGTTACTTTCTAAAAGATGCAAAACAGATTTACTGCATAATATGCACATTTTTAATCCGTTCTAAGCCATAAAACTATGACCAGAAGAGGAGCACATAAAACATATTCAGAAACACAATCTACTCACCAATATTAATTATTTCAATAAAAAAACAAATCTAACAGTAAATTCATACCACCTTGCCTCAGTCTGCTCCATCTTACTCTATGGGTAAGTGATCATAGTAACAAAGCTAGCTAAACCACTGCACCCCCAGCGGAGCAGCCAATGTGTGTCATGTTTTCTTGAATTTGACCATTGTCTTGGACTCTATTACCAATAAAAAAGCTGTATTGTCAAAATTACTACTCTATCTATAAAGATCAACTTGTGTCCATCACCTCTGAACACCCACAAAGATTCTCAAACTGTACTTCACTGTTTTTGCAGATATTTTCCCTGAAATGTGACCCCATATTGGATCTTTTTGAGTAGCCTTACCTATTTTAAAATGTTATGAATTATGAGCTCTCCATCTTCTTATTGCGGATATACATACACTATTTCCTTAGGTTTCATTTTTTCCCATTCATACTTTGTAGGAGGTCTGGTATACCCCCAGATATTGTTATTACTGTTACTACTTGTCTCTCTCCAATGTGTCTTTGTGGAGATGAGGGTCTACAGAAAGAGGAATAACTTTTTTTTTTTTTTTTACTTTGGAAATACTTCCTCTTCTCTCTCTATTCCCGCATCTCATTGCTGACTTTGCAGTTTGAACATTAAATTTGTACCTCCAGGTTGAGGTCCAATTCCATTTGCTGTTGTCGCTGGTGCCAGTCCCTTCTTTTTAAAATAAGCAGGTTTTCTGCTGTCATTCTATCCTATGTCACTGTAGGGTAGAGAAAATGAACTAAGCATGATAAGAGTGATGTGGAGGATGAGAGGAGGGCATGACTGGAATGTGGAGAAGGAGGCATGATAAGAGTGATGTGGAGAATGAGAGGAGGGCATGACTGGAATGTGGAGAAGGAGGCATGATAAGAGTGATGTGGATGATGAGAGGAGGGCATGACTGGAATGTGGAGAAGGAGGCATGATAAGAGTGATGTGGAGGATGAGAGGAGGGCATGACTGGAATGTGGAGAAGGAGGCATGATAAGAGTGATGTGGAGGATGAGAGGAGGGAATGACTGGAATGTGGAGAAGGAGGCATGATAAGAGTGATGTGGATGATGAGAGGAGGGCATGACTGGAATGTGGAGAAGGAGGCATGATAAGAGTGATGTGGAGGATGAGAGGAGGGCATGACTGGAATGTGGAGAAGGAGGCATGATAAGAGTGATGTGGAGGATGAGAGGAGGGCATGACTGGAATGTGGAGAAGGAGGCATGATAAGAGTGATGTGGAGGATGAGAGGAGGGAATGACTGGAATGTGGAGAAGGAGGCATGATAAGAGTGATGTGGATGATGAGAGGAGGGCATGACTGGAATGTGGAGAAGGAGGCATGATAAGAGTGATGTGGAGGATGAGAGGAGGGCATGACTGGAATGTGGAGAAGGAGGCATGATAAGAGTGATGTGGAGGATGAGAGGAGGGTATGACTGGAATGTGGAGGAGGAGGCATGATAAGAGTGATGTGGAGGATGAGAGGAGGGCATGACTGGAATGTGGAGAAGGAGGCATGATAAGAGTGATGTGGAGGATGAGAGGAGGGCATGACTGGAATGTGGAGGAGGAGGCATGATAAGAGTGATGTGGAGGATGAGAGGAGGGAATGACTGGAATGTGGAGAAGGAGGCATGATAAGAGTGATGTGGAGGATGAGAGGAGGGTATGACTGGAATGTGGGGAAGGAGGCATGATAAGAGTGATGTGGATGATGAGAGGAGGGCATGACTGGAATGTGGAGAAGGAGGCATGATAAGAGTGATGTGGAGGATGAGAGGAGGGCATGACTGGAATGTGGGGAAGGAGGCATGATAAGAGTGATGTGGAGGATGAGAGGAGGGTATGACTGGAATGTGGGGAAGGAGGCATGATAAGAGTGATGTGGATGATGAGAGGAGGGAATGACTGGAATGTGGAGAAGGAGGCATGATAAGAGTGATGTGGATGATGAGAGGAGGGCATGACTGGAATGTGGAGAAGGAGGCATGATAAGAGTGATGTGGAGGATGAGAGGAGGGCATGACTGGAATGTGGAGAAGGAGGCATGATAAGAGTGATGTGGAGGATGAGAGGAGGGAATGACTGGAATGTGGAGAAGGAGGCATGATAAGAGTGATGTGGAGGATGAGAGGAGGGCATGACTGGAATGTGGAGAAGGAGGCATGATAAGAGTGATGTGGAGGATGAGAGGAGGGCATGACTGGAATGTGGAGAAGGAGGCATGATAAGAGTGATGTGGAGGATGAGAGGAGGGCATGACTGGAATG
Source organism: Protopterus annectens (assembly GCF_019279795.1). Taxonomy (NCBI): domain Eukaryota; kingdom Metazoa; phylum Chordata; order Ceratodontiformes; family Protopteridae; genus Protopterus; species Protopterus annectens. The sequence continues at coordinate 1,135,204,445 of NC_056747.1, forward strand.
TGGGGAAGGAGGCATGATAAGAGTGATGTGGAGGATGAGAGGAGGGCATGACTGGAATGTGGGGAAGGAGGCATGATAAGAGTGATGTGGAGGATGAGAGGAGGGCATGACTGGAATGTGGAGAAGGAGGCATGATAAGAGTGATGTGGAGGATGAGAGGAGGGCATGACTGGAATGTGGAGAAGGAGGCATGATAAGAGTGATGTGGAGGATGAGAGGAGGGCATGACTGGAATGTGGAGGAGGAGGCATGATAAGAGTGATGTGGAGGATGAGAGGAGGACATGACTGGAATGTGAGGAAGGAGGCATGATAAGAGTGATGTGGATGATGAGAGGAGGGCATGACTGGAATGTGGAGAAGGAAGATAGGTTACATATAAGAAAGTCTTACCTAAACCAGAGAGTATTAGGCTTGTGCAGTTCTCTGTATTAATGGGTAACTGGGTTGTTGAAAGACCTGGAGTCTCAAAGAGGTCTGGGAAGAGGAGGAGTAGGGCAGATGCACAAGACGGGGAAGATAATTACTGCCTAATGGGATGGACTTGCTTCATCTTTTTCTTTTTCATTTTTTCCTATTGGCAGTTTTGTATGTCTGAAGGTACATTACCGTACATGAAATCCATGCTACCATTTCTGTATTGCTCCTTGAAGCTTACCAGTCCTGTTGTTACACTGTTTCCTTTCTTCTTGGGAGCAGTACATTTTAATATTATGCATCAACAGACTCAACAGATTTTGTTCTAGTGCTATAGGCAATGCATTAGTAGGAATTTAAACATTCATTAGAATGGCTGTGCTAAGAAAGGAAACACTATGTTGATTACTGAAACTCTCTTTTACATTTCAATAAGGTGCACTGTGCTCCATATCAAATATTATGTAAGAAATTTAGACTCCATTCCAGTATATTGTGTGCCATATATTTTTATAGCTTATGGCGTGTGGAAGCAACAGACATCAAAAGTGGAAATTAAATAATATAAATGAACATCAGAGGGGCATAAGGGTTTGGTATACCATGTAGCAACTGACATTATATCTCTTAGAAATACAACAATTAAAAAAAATAAATCTTGGGTTTTATACATGTATGCACATGTATAGTAAATGACCATTCATATGTCAACATGTAATAAATAGTCACATAACCTTTTTGAGTCAACTAAATTGTGCGAATATTTATATTTTGCAGTTTTGTAAAACTATATATCAGTCATTCATTTTCCTATTTACTTGTCTTGGTGAAGGGCATGATGGCAGAAAGAGGAAAAGGGCAATGAAGACTTCTCAGTCCCCAGCAATGGTCTCCTGCTCATCCTGCAGGATTGTCAGGTGAGACAAGGGGGTTGGGAGGGTGGCCTAATGGTTAAGGTGTTTGCCTTACAAACACAAGGTGCAGGGTTTGAGTCTCACAAGGGATAATTGGCTAGGCTTAAAATGGCTCGTAAGGGAAGTTAGCTTAGTACTAACCTATGAACCTATGTAAAGTGAGGGATATAATCTCCAGTACATCCCCAGCAATGGTCTCCTGCTCATCCTGCAGGATTGTCAGGTGAGTCTATGTAAAGTGAGGGATATAGTCTCCAGTACATCCCCAGCAATGGTCTCCTGCTCATCCTGCAGGATTGTCAGGTGAGTCTATGTAAAGTGAGGGATATAATCTCCAGTACATCCCCAGCAGTGGTCTCCTGCTCATCCTGCAGGATTGTCAGGTGAGTCTATGTAAAGTGAGGGATATAATCTCCAGTACATCATGCTTTTTCACGGAGGCTATGTCTGGTACACTTCCTGTAGCAAGTAACCTGGGAAGGGGGGTGGCTTCCTTAGTAGGTGTTCAAACGTAGTAATCTGAACCCTTTCTTCATGGAGAAGCAGCATTTCTATTACAAGATCCTGCCAGATTGCCATACTCTCACTTTGCATGGACAGTCAGCCTGCAGCCATATGAAGTACCACATTTCTTCTGCTTGCATTTATTATCCCATCCTTCAGGCACTACCCAAAACACATGACCACAAGTATGGATGGAGACATAGACTGGCCATTAAATTGAGAACTTCATCTTATGAGTCATTCCTTGCTTTATCTTCAGAGTCCAATACAACCTGCAGTACTGTAACTATTGATCTCAGGCCATGGTCAGTCTCCTGATCCCCTCTACTTTCACTCAAGAATAAGACTCCAGAACACCTGACTTTTACTCTTAAGGTAGTGCAGCTATTAGACCCTTACCTGTAGAGAAGAAGCCTCTCGTTATTTCAGGCAGAATTGTAACCTCTGATTTGAAGGTGCTAGTTTTCATCCCAGCCACCACACATTCTGCAGAAGATTGCACAATCACTTGAGACCATGAGGACAATATCTTCTCCAAACAGCAAAGAAGGAATCCTCACATCCCTAAAACAGATGGTCTGAAAACCTTGGCTGCATTTGATATCTTACCCCTGACAAAACATGCATAAGACAAAAATCTTTAATGGCTTCCTATGGCCACTTTGACCATATTTAACTTAGCACTACTGATGTCGACAAAACATCTGCTGTACCAATACTTGGATTGATTGGTATGTTTCTGTGGTTCAGGCACCTCATTTTTACATTTTGGGGTAAGCTGTCATATGCCTTCTCCAGGTCTAGAAAGCATATGTAGACAGTAATGGGAAACTCTCGTGACTCCTCCAGTATCTGTGCAAGGAAAATGGTGTGACCTTCTGTTCCATGGTAAGGACAGAGTCCACATTTCTTCACCAAAATCAGGGGTTCATTTATTGAATAAGGTCACCTTTCCAGCACAGTGGCATAGGCTTTTCCAGGGAGGCTGATGAACATGATCTTCCTATAATGGGAACACATCCCTCTGTCCTATTCTATTAAAATAGAGACCATCAGCCAATTCTTCAGTCCATCCATAAGTATTGCCTCTATCTTCCAGTCATCAGTAAGAAAGTATGTTAAACAAGACACCTCCATGTTATCCAAACCATAGCATTTCTGGACGTTTCTTTGACTGCCACAACCTTCTCACAGTAAGTTAATAGTCACAATGACCTTTTCTACAGACATAAATTCAACACCATCACTTGTTTCTGACATTTCTCCTTAAGGCATTGAATGCCCTCTAAGTTCAAGATTTCCCTGAGTGTCTCTTCTACATCCAGTGTCTCCAGTCAGGAACCTTCAGTATGACCATTTAAAGAGAAGTGGGTCCCCATGGTGCTTCTGTAAAAAGTTTCTGTAAAATGGTTATAAGCTGGTGTCTGTTTCATAGAAGTCAGCATAAAGGTTTCTGATCAGAAAGCAGTGCTTTGTATTTGATGAAAAGAGACAAAATTCAAAGAAGAAGAAAAAGTGAAGTGACTACTGGCAACCAAAATGTCAGGAGCTTGAAGAGTGTCCGTGAACTCCATTGTGTATGATGTGGAAGAACAGCTTAATGAAATGCAGGGATGTATCCAATCCAGTGATGGTAAAAAGGCTAAGTGAGACAATTTTGGCTAAAATTTAAAAGTTTAGTAATAAACTGGTAGACAAAGTATACATAAAGGTACTAAAACTGATTAGCTATTGAATGACTATTCAGACACCTTTTTGGTTTTGCAGCAAGAAACTGAGGAAGCAGTTCAAAAGGATGAAGGTGCAGTTGGAAAGGCTAGAAGATAAGCAAATTTATCAGATAAGAAAGTATCCATGTGACTAGACCCCTAGCAAAAGAAGAGGGAAGTGAATAATGTCAGATTTAGAAAGGATTAGCTAATAGTTTATATTGGCTTGCAGGTAAACCAAATTAAACCAGAAGGAACACACAGGGTCCTCTAGCCAGGTTGAATGGTGACAGTCCATTAACCTTAATGGTGCCAGGTTTGTATTCATCATAGGCTCATAGGTTCATAGGTTCATACTAGGCTATCTGCCCTAGGGCATTTATAAGCCTAGCCAGAGTGTGTTTGGCTTTCGCCACCCATTTTAAATTAATTTTGCTATGCCCTTTTTTGAGGTTAGTATACTGTGCCTCTGTCTAACAGTGACATAGAAGTGATACCCAGGGTAAACCTACGATCCCCCATCCACTCATCAAGATTCCTCTTGAAGAGAGTCAATGAGGGACTCTGCCTAACCTGGACTGGGATTTTATTCCAGAGTGAAGGGAGCCTCTGGGTTATAAATCTGTCCCTCCAGCATGTCCTATTTATTTCAGTGCTGAGGTTCAAGTCTCTCGAGCGCATAACTCGATAGGATTTGGATTTTCTGAGGTGCAGCATGTCCATTAATTCCGGGTTGGACATGGCTTTATACGTCAGGCACAGCTCGCCTCTGAGCAGGCGATATGCCACTGAGTAAATCTGGAGTTTCTTTAACCGGGCAGCATATGGCATCTGTTTGAGCCCTTTGATCCTCTTGGTGAGGTACTTTTGGGGTCTTTCCAGTTGCTGCAGGTGGCTGGTAAGGTACATCCCAAAAGGGGCATTGTACTCAATTATGGGCCTGATGAGGGATGAGTAAAGAGGCACGATGACCTCCCCTGATCTAGATGTGAATCCCTTCATGATTAGGTGGGCTATATAAAATGTTTTTCTAACCACTTTGGCCATTTGGTTGTCAAATAAGAGATTGCTATCAACTTGGGTCCCCAGGTCCCTAATTACTTCTTCCGTACTTAATGGATTACCACTTATGTGGTAATTTGTGGGCACTTTGTTTTTGCCAAAGGGGATGACTATACACTTTTTGGCGTTTAGCTTGAGGCCATGGCTCTGGCACCAGTTGTCTGTTTCTATGAGGCCCTTTTGGAGGATGCTTGTGTCGGCTGGAGAGTCGATTATGGCACCCAGTTTGCAGTCATCTGCGAACTTGGTCAGCCACAGTCCTTCCGTGTTGGCCTGTACCTCTGAGAAATATATACCGAACAAGAGAGGTCCCAGGACTGAGCCTTGTGGGATGCCACTTGCAACTGGTTTGAATCATACTACTGATTCAGTTACATATGCGTAATCATTAGTGTGTGAATGCTGAGGTTTTATATACAAGATCAAGGTTACAGTTTCTTGGTGAATTGTGTGGTGTGTGTGTGAGTGTGTGCATGTGTGCATGTGTCTGTGTGTGTGTGTGCATATGTGTGTGTATGTGTGTGTGTATGTTAGTGAGTATGTGGTTGTGTTTGTGAGTGAATGTGTGTGTGTGTGTGTGTGTGTGTGTGTGTGTGTGTGTGTGTGTGTGTGTGTCAACAGAACGAGTATGGGGTGCAGACCTCTGCATAAGGTTATACAGGGAAGCGTATCCACCTGCCAAACGTTTTCTTTCTAATATTTTTAACTTTGAATTCTGTTCGCATTTGAATGATTTTGCTCCATTGTGACTGCAGTTTTGATGGCCAATCACAATGAAACTGAAGTCTTGTCATGAAGCCTAACCTTGAAATATATTGATACATTCAGAAATCTTTTCTTTAAAGAATCAAATTCTTTCTTTGTTGTGGAGACCTGGCAAAATCTGCTAAATAGGAGGTAGCCTTTTTTGAAAAAAATTTTTTCATTCAGACTTGAAAAATGAACGCACTTTGTGGTTGCTGTTTGTGAACGTCGAGTAAAGAAGAAGTTGAAGTTGGATAATGTCCACAGCTGATTTTCCATGAGTTCTTTTTTCAGTAAGAGGTTAAAATCATTACCAGTGCACAAGAAACCTTGAACTGTGTTTAGGACTAAAAACATGAGGAAGTAAATTGCAGCCCCTTGCATGAACGCAAGGAAATTAATGTCAGTCCAGTATCTGACCAAGAACAGTTTCCTTTATTTAAATATCGAATACAAAAAAATGCATAAAGCAACTTTAGCAGCAGAAAAAAACATCAAAGAAAGTGAATCAATGCTGACTCGCTAGTTCTCAGCTAAAGTTTGTTTTCTTTTCAGAACCATTGTTATGCATATTTCTTTTTTATTAACTCAATATAAAGCGACATTTTAGGAGTGGTATATGGGTCATAAAGCAAGGCAACAGAGGCAGGAGGTAGCTCTAACAGCATGGAAATGACTCCAGAGAACTCGAGTTAACACTGCGTTTTCAGTTTGGTGCTACTTAAGTTTGGCATTTACTGTGGACTTTATGAAATAAGGTGGGATTAAATATTAAGTTAGCTGTTTAGTATACATTTCATGAAATAATGTTGTGTATGTTTCTTGTTTGCAGTGTGTGGTATGGATGTAATTTAATATTGCCGATGTCTTTTTTTACTGTACCACCCCAATACCTCTTTGACGTAGTAAGCATGTGCATTTTTGTTAATGAATGATGGGGACAGAGAAAAAAGAAAATTAAGTTAAACCATCCTTAAAATTTTGCCAGCGGTATTAGCTGTAATGACCTGACTGAATGCAGAGCTGTTTGTGCTGGGGAAACAGTTGCTGTGGCCATGTGATTGGCTGCACTTGTGAAGAAACACACTTGTGAGATATAATGATTATGTTTATCCTGTAATTGTCTATACTCCCCCATTAGAAGGTACAAAAAGTTGTAAATCAGGTAAAATTAACTTGTCATGAAACTATCGGTTATGTTAAATGGTTATTTATGATCATGAGTTATCAAGTTGCTTCAAACAGTGTGAGGTCTTTGAGTAAGATTCAAAAGGAAATGCACGTGAGTGCCTCCTGGTGGTCAAGGTCATGTATATTAGGAGCTGATGTGAAAAATAAAATATTGCTAATTTACTATTATAAAACAAATGTTTCCATTAAAGGCAAATGACATGGTTACCACGGCACTTGTACCTGAGTTAACCTGAAAATTAGGATGGGTTGCATTATGCTGTACTGTAGAACAAAATAAAATGGCACTTATCTTTGAAATGTACATTAGGGAATCTTGGTTCCTAGGTTGTGTATTAATGGTCCTGTGAACAAAACTTTCCTTTGTTGAATGCTATAATTAAAAGTACATCATGTGTGAGTTAAACTTTGCTTTTGATTCTAGTTTCCTCCAAGTACAGTCTTATTTTCTAATGGACTCTTTCATTTAAATGTTAACATCAGAGTCAGTATGAAAGCAAATATGTATATATAGGCTAAAGCAGCAGGATCACTGCACAAATGCAAAGCCAGATTATCATTTCCATTTCTATCTATATTCTTAGTCTACTTTGATAAATTTGGCCAACGTATATATGCTGTCTACATAATGTACGAGTGACATTATCAATTGGCTATACTGGGGCAATGAAAAGTTTCATGTTGATTGAAGCTTGTTAACTCAAGGTTATGATTAAAGGATAAGAACAACTGGAGAGGGAGGCTAGGCATACCTGGCAATTATAAATATAGACAGTGCTGGTCAGGTATTGTGTAAAGGGGATTACACCCCTTGATGGGTATTACTCTTAGTTTTGGAGGGATTGAATTAAAGTGAATATAATTTTGAATGCATGTCAATTCTGGTTCAGTTTTTATATAATTATTGTATTATTTAATCTATACATAGAACAGTTAAAGGTCTGTTTTCAGGTCTGGGTTAAACTAAATTAAGTATACATAGGTACTGTCTTTTGGAGTGTAAATGTGGCGTTTTGGTTTAAAAAAATGATAAAGTGTGTATCTTCATAGTAGGGAGTAGAATGAGAGTCTTTGTTTAATTTCTGCATTACATGAGGCTGTGTATATGGATTGTGAATGGGCTGGTAAACACAATTTAAAAAAATTAATAAGTTCCCTAATGCGTGTAGGGATTTAATCAGAATGTTTTACTAGGTGTACCTACACCACATGTAAAGTAATTTATGACATTTCAAGAAAGATATCATCAAGGACATTGCACTAACACTACCTTGCTTGTCTCAACAAAAAAATAAAAGCATTTAACAGTACAAAAATGGCACTGTATTACTATATGCATTCCCCTTAGCATTGCCATTTGTTTTATTAGTATGGTGGAGGGCTGATATTCCCTTTACTCTCCTCTACACATTCAAAAATTGTAGAGGGGATGATGTTAGGAAGTACAGGCCTCCTTCACTGTATTAAAGACTGTAAGAATATTTTTTCAAATAACTGAGTGCACAGGCTTATCCCGAGTTTCACAGGGCAAGCTGGAAGCTGGAATTCTGAGAACAAGGTTAAGGGAGGAGGGTATAGGAAAACATTGCAGATTTAATAAAAAAATAATAGACATTAGTAAATTTGATAGTGACAGTTCTTAAAAAAAGCAATAACTAGAAAGTACAAATATAAAATTGAACCAAGAAGTTCATAGGTTTGTAGGTTTATAGGTGTTTACTGGGCTAACTTCTACAAGGCCCTTTTTAAACCTAGCCATGCATCCCAAATTTCTGACAAGTTCTGGTACTCATGATAAGTGTAAGCAGGTGCTTGGGAGGTGAAATATTTACAAGCAGGGGCTACACTTGAATTGGGTTAAGGAGGAACTCTACTTCCCATGGATGGGGAGGCCTATTCCAGAGAAGGAGTATTCTCTGGGATACATACCTGTCTCTCCAGCAGGTCCTATTTATATCACAGGCAAGGTTTAAGTCTTTAGAATGAGTAATTCTGGTGCTGTTTGTTTTGCAAATATGCAGCAGGTCCATCAGAGTGGGGTTTGACAATGCCCTGTATGACAGGCATAGATCTCCCCTCAATAGCCTGTAGGAGACAAAATACAGGGATAGGGCCTTGAAGCAGTCTGCATATGACATGTTACTTACACCTAGCATTCCATTTGTTGGATATGCCTGGTTAGGTACATACCAAAGGGAACATTGTACTCAATGATAGGTCTGATGAATGCTAAATACAGTGTAACAGTGACTTCCTTGGACCTAGATGCCATTGTTTACAAGTTGCTCAACAGTATGATTCCCTCATTACTGTAGAGACATTATAGTCAAAGGCTAGATTACTATGTGTGTCCCCAAGTACCTGACTACTGGGTCAACTCTTAGGAGTATGTTGTCAATATGAAAGTTACCAGGGGTTGATGACTTTGCAAAGGATACTATTATGCATTTCTTGGCATTTAGTTTTAGTTCATGGCTCTGTCAACAGTTATTTGTCTGTGTCAGGCCTTCCTGAAGACATTTGTGTCAGTGGGTGATTCAATGACATTTCCTAGTTTGCAATCATCTGCAAATGTAGCCAGCCAGAGGCCACTGACATTGGCCTTGACTTCTGAGAAGTAAATGCCATAAAGGAGTGGTCTCAGTATCAATCCTTGAGGGACACTTCTTGTGACTGGCCTCTTTGTAGAGGTGGACTCCATAAGACTAACTTCATGGGTCCTGTCTCTGAGCCAGCTGGCTATTCATTGGATGTCATAACGGTTTGTACCTAAGTTCTGAAGTTTGTCAACAATCTGTGGTGGTGTATTGTGTCAAATGCCTTGGCCTAATTAAGGTAGGCAGTATAAGCCATTTTGCCCTCATCCATAGCTTTGGTGACCTTCTCAAAGAAGTCCACCAGGTTGCGTAGGCCTGATTTGCCCTTTACGATACCAGACTGGGTTGGGTCCTGTATCTGGAGGTTTCCTGTGTCATTACTGACCATTGAAGCAAAGCACTGGAACAGAACAAATAAGTCCAAGAACAACGATAGTTGAGTTAAAATACCTTTATAACCAAGACAACAAAGCTTTCAGGTTCAAAAACCCTTTTTCAATGTTTTACAACAGGTATAGTAACACGCCCACTTTTATACACAATAAAATAGGTCATATGACCTGCAGCCACCATCACATGACCATAGAAATTTAAAAACATTTGAAAGTTTATCAGAAGTTACTATGTGCAACATAAGCTATAGAAAATTTAAGCTATAAAAAATTATAACTATGAAAAATATACATTTTACATGTAAAGGTCTATATATATTATAAATATTCTACACTTATTTTTGTATAAACTTCCTACATAATCTAGTATAACGTTATATTTAATTATTTTTGTTTTATGTTATAAGTAGTCAAAGTAAATGTTGTTTTTATAAAATTTATGTAAAACTTATGTATATTTTTCATAGTTATAATTTTTTATAGCTTAAATTTTCTATAGCTTATGCTGCACATAGTAACTTTCGATAAACTTTCAAATGTTTTTAAATTTTTATGGTCATGTGATGGTGGCTGCAGGTCATATGACCTATTTTATTGTGTATAAAAGTGGGCGTGTTACTATACCTGTTGTAAAACATTGAAAAAGGGTTTTTGAACCTGAAAGCTTTGTTGTCTTGGTTATAAAGGTATTTTAACTCAACTATCGTTGTCATTACTGACCATTGCCATGATCATTCTTTCCATGGCTTTACATATGAGAGAAGTGAGACTTATGGTTCTGTAGTTTCCAGAATCTGTAGATGACCCACCTTCGTCTAGAAGGACGCCTGTTGCTGTTTTCCATTCATGAAGCATGAAGCCTGTTTGGAGGCTACAGTTAAATAGCAATTCCAGAGAGCCTGCTAGGTCATGTTTTCTGCTGTGTTGAAGGCATCCTGGGATATTGCCTGGGCTCACTGATGCAGTATTCTTGGCTTTAGAGAGAGCATTGAGGACCTGTTCCCCTAATGATATCAGGAGGGAGTTATATTTTATGGTATTTCATGATGGAATGTTGAGGGGGAGAGAGGGGTAAAGTTGGAACTGAATTTGTTGGCCAGTAGGTTTGCTATATCTTCTGGCTCAGTATAGGTGGCTCCATTAGCAATGAGTTCCTTAAGAATGCCTTGTGGCTGTCCTTGGCCTGGAAGCCCAAATTTACCTCAGATTTGGTTGTGGTAGACTTTATTTGTCCTATGAGTTGTTTACTTAGTTTGATAAGAGTGCTTTTATCCTGCTGGGTGCTGTATATCTTAGTTTTTGCCATGGTTTTCTTCCTTCTGTTATACAGCCGATTGATGTTGTGATTCCACCAGGGTGGCTTGTTTTTTGAATTACTTCTGTACCTCTTTCTGGTGGGTACAGCTGCCTCCATGCAGCTATTAACATGCTTGCATAGGGTTCTTGTGAACAGTTTAAATTAGGCAGCAGTGTTCTCAGGGTTTATGGGTGCTTGAAATTTTTCCAGGTTACCACTTAATACTAGGAGGGTAGCCTTAGAGTCATTCCTGAATATTCCAGGGTTAGCTCTGGGTTTCAGGTTTTATTTTTACTTCAAAGGAGACCATTTTGTCATCTGACCTTACCAGAAAAGACACTACACAAGGAGGTGTGCAGCACTCTCTCATATTAGTGAGCATCAGATCCAGTATGTTTGCACCCCCGGTTGGTGTTTTGACATTCTGGTACAAGGAGTTTATGTTTACAAAATCCAGGAATCTTTGTTCCTGTACAATTGGTGTCATATATGATTCCCAAGTAATAGTGGGGTAATTAAAGTCACCCATGAATATAGTATTGGGTTTGCTGGAGATTGTTTCCAATAAGTTTAAATACATGGTATGGGTATCCCTGGGCCATAGAGGGGACCTATAGCTTGCAAGGAAGTGGTACTGGATTTTGCCTATCGAGATTTGAATATGGAGAAGCTCATGTGTATTGTCCTGTTTGACCAGCCTTGAGGTTTATTTATTTTTGATGTAAATTGAGTCAGCTCCATCTTTAGTCCCTGTTTGTGTAGTAGAAGGTCTAAATGTCTGGAAGGCATTATAACCTTGCACTGTCAGTGTGTGCCCTCCATGGCTGTAAACCATGTTCCAGAGACTGCCCAGATGTCGGCATTCTCTAGGGTGAAGAGAACTTCTAGAGAGTGCAGTTTTTTGTTTAAACTCTTAGCACTGTGGGAATATATATTATGAATGGGATGCAGAACACAGAAAGTAGAATTGGAAATAAATATTTCTGGCAAAATATTGCATTTAGATGACATTCATGATGTCCGTATACTTTAGAGAAGTTCTGAATAAAGCAAATGTCACTTGTCTTGGTTTACAATTGAAGACGAACAGGCAGGGTGGTTTGTTTATATGCTTTATTACACAGAAACACATCAGGGTGGATAGCAGCAGTACACAATATAAACAAACTGATTAACAGACTATACAGACATGCATGCTTACATCTCAACAGCTTACTACAAAATGGCAGTCAGGCTCACACATGCTCAGTATTTATACACTTGTGCAAGCCCATAGAAAGCTTCTTAAAGGTGTACATACATATTGATCTACATCCTCCCTCTTTAATGAATTGCCCATAATATAATGACATTTGAAAAGAAACATGTAATTGTACAGACAATAAGAAATAAACACAACATTCATGTCTAAGTTACCGTGTCTCTGGAGCATGGTCTGGAAATGCTGCCTGATCTAGTGATATAGCAATTAGAACTGGGTTTAGCAACAGGGGCAGTCATTGGTGAACAACAATCACTTCTGGACCTTTCATGATGATACCATTGTCGAACAAAATCTCATCACTGTAAAGAAAATAAGGTTGCACTTCTATTGGTAAAAAAGATTGCTTTGAAAGCCATCCTTGACTGATATTGGATCTGAAGCTGTATGACTTTGAAGCTGATGAAGATGTGTGGAAGACAAATTTCTGACTTCCATGACTTCAAAATCAAGTCTCTCATTTTCATGCTGCTCAATTGTATTTCTGGGTGATCTGGATAAAGTATCAGCAAGATAAAAAAGTTTGCCTTTTGTGTAAACAAGATTGAAGTTATACTTTTGCAATTTCAACATCATGTGTTGCAATCTGGCAGGAGCTGTATGCATAGGCTTTCTCAAAATAGTGACTAGAGGTTGGTGGTCTGTTTCAGTCTGGATAGGTTTACCATAAGTATAATCATGAAACGTCAAACACGCAAATACAATTGCCAAGAGTTCTTCCTCTATCAGCGCATATTGCATCTCAGTTTGGATTACAGCTCTGGATGCATAAGCTACTGGTCTACTCTCTTGAAGAATGACTGCACAAGACCAAACTTTGAAGCATCAGAAGAAAGAGTAACTGGTTTGTAAACATCACAGTATCTGGAAGTTGGTGGACTGGCTCTGTTTCAGGACATCAAACACTCTCTGGTGTTGCTCTAACCATGACCAGGATGCATCTTTATGTGTCTCTGAGTGGTGCTGAAAGTTGCTTAAGTCTGGAATGAACTTGCCTAGGTAGTTAACCATGCCAAGAAAACATTGTAAGGCTTGAACATTGCCTGGAGCTGGCATCTCAAGAATTGCTGTTTGTGCTGAAGGATCTGTTCGTAAGCCTGAACTGGTACATAAATGACTGACATAAGTAACCTCTCATAGCCTGAATTTGTACTTCTGAGCATTCAGCTTAAGATTCATTTCATGTGCTCTTTCCAGAACTTTCTTGAGGTTTCTGTTATGCTCAACTTTACCATTACCTCCTAATAGAATATCATCTACCATAATAGCACACGGATACCCAGAAAAAAAAAAAAAATGCTCCATTGCATGCTGGAAGACTTCACTGGCAGAATTTATCCCAAATGGCATTTTCAAAAATCTGTACCTGCCAAAAGGAGTACTGAAAGTGGTTAGCAATGAAGATTTTTGATCAAACAAAATTTGCCAAAATGAACTCTTTGCATCCAAGACAGAAAAAACTGTTGCATTTGGTATGACAGCAGCGACGTCTTCAACTGTATGTATTGGATGGGGAGGTCTTTTTAGTGCTTTGTTCAAATCTCATGGATAAATACATATTCTGATATCATTTGAGCTTTTCTTATGAGGTGCCACCATGGAGGAAACCCATTCAGTTGGTTCTTCAACTGGAAAAATTACACCTTACTGCACCATTTTATCTAGTTCAGCATTGACTCTGTCCTGTATAGGTACTGGAAGTTTCTGAGCTTGCTTAACAACTAGACTGACTTCAGGGTCTAACTTCATGGAGTACATAACTGGAAGTTTGCCTAGTTTGTCTTTGAAAAGATCAGCATAGGTAGAGAAAATAGACTGTTTAAAATTAGAAAAGTGATCTTTTAAGCTTACATGGAGCTCTTCCTTATTAAATGACAGCAGTCCCATTTTCAAACCTTCTCTGAGGCCTAATAATGACTGGACGTGCCTCTTGAATATGCAAAATTGCAAGTCATAGCTGTTCCCAGCAGAGTAACATGAAACCATTACTGAACCTTCAGTTTGAATTTCTTCACCACCATAACCAACAAGCTTTGCACACTTTGCCAAATCAAGATTCTTACCAGCACATACTCTAGCAAATGTTTCTGCTGACATAACATTGCACTTTGAACCTGTGTCAACTTTCAGCTCTATGGGTCTCCCATTTACCCGAACAGTACACAATACTTCATTCTTTGCCCATAAATCTACTGCATTGACTGTTTCATTAAGCACAGACATGCCATCAAGATAAAAAAGGGCCACAGCTTTCTAACTGATCAACTTGCCTTTTTGAATGTTCTCTTTTAATAAAAGAATGAGCCTCTTTTAATTTACCAAATCTTTGGAAATGATTCCACTTTTTACGTGTGGCATTGCTGACCAAAAGCTGTGCACTTTTCTCTTTTAGACTCACGATTACCACCACAATTACGACAGTTTACTATGAGGTTAGGTGAGCTTGTACCCTCACTCTTATGCCTGTTTGCTGACTCATCCTTGTGCTTCTCTGAGACTGTGCACACTCTGGAATTTGCTAGAAAGCTACAGGGTTTCCCAGTGACTGTTGCAGGGCTTGCAGTTGCTGCCATGTGCTTAGGCCTGTTTCTTTTAACTATGTGCTTCATATTATCAACATGAGCTTTAGCAGATAGTAGAAGCATGCATTTATCATTTGTAAGCATATTTGTGTCTTTTCTGTAAGCCCATATATCTGACAAATCTAAATGGCCTTATTCTAAGTTAAATCACTGTCACAAAGCACAGTATCATCTTTAATACCACACACAACTCTGTCTTTTATCAACTCATCCCTTAAATCACCAAATCTGCACATTTTAGCCTTGTTTCTCAAGTCAAGTCAAGTTATATATGCTGTAAAGGTTTTCCCATGCTTTTGATCGCTTGTGTAAAATAATTGCCCTTCCATTGTAATATTCGTTTGGGGTTACACATTTCTCTAAATTTACATTTTATGCACTCAGGGTCTTCCCTTGACTCAGCTGCTACCACTATATGATGCCCCCTCCTGCAAACACAGCAGATGCATACACAAATGAACACTCTTTCTATGGCTTCTGAAGCAGCCAAATTAAGCAGAATAAATGTTTTTTATGGTCATCTTTAATAGAAAATGCAGCTTGTATGAAAATATCATACTCTTGCTCAAACACTCTCCAACTTTCTGCAATAGTATTATTAAACACAAGTGGAGCTGATCTATGAAATCCTTCAGCCATACCACCAAAGTATGCTCAAACACACTGACAATATGGCCCCTGTAATTATGTATGAATCGGTACACACACCCAGCACTTATAATAACATTCAAATGCACAATAAACTCTTTGAAATACTGCACTTTGCGAAATATGCTTTGAAATGGTTGTATTTTGCAAAATAACTGTACTGTAATACTGCACAAACGTGAAAACTATATATCTGGGATATCTTGAATAGCTTTAATTAATGCAAAAAAGTAGATCATAGTGAAAAAATGCGGTCATTATCTTTATTTTATTCATTATATGTGACTCAGACTTTATTTCAAACATTTTTCCATAGTTATTTGAATATTTTTTCAATATGTTGCAGTTTCGGACATTTTGTTTACAGAGAAATTTGTTTAGAGCATTCTGAATGCTTTGTTTTATATTTTGCGAATAAGAGATCATTTAAGTAAGCTTTGATACCTGAAATACGTTTCTGACTTGCTTTTACAAGTTATACGTACAGTAGGGATGATCCATTCCTCTATATTCTTCCAACATTAACTGAATGCCTTCTCGCTCCTGAATCTGGATTTCTGGATCCCATTCTGACATCATGTCACTCGTCTTGTTTCCCATTAAAGATGAATGGGCAGGGTAGTTCGTTTATATGCTTTATTACACAGAAACACATCAGGATGGATAGCAGCAGTACAAAATATAAACAAACTGACTAAATGACAGACTACACAGATATACATGGTTACATCTCAACAGCTTACTACAAAATGGCAGTCAAGCTCGCACATGCTCAGTATTTTTACACTTGTGCAAGCCCCTAGAAAACTTATTAAAGGTGTACATACATATCAATCTACGGGTCTACTTCGAATAACCGAACCGCCACTTCACCGACACCCAGAAGATCGAGACGGAACGACCGAACAGGTAGGTGATCGAAAAGGCGATATTCCGACAGCCGAAAGACCGACAACGGCAACGTGTGAGCGCGATCCGGTAAGTGTGCGATAGTGACGGATTTAGGATTGGGGAGCGGACAGGTAAGTGTACGATAGTGAGGGATTTTAGATTTGGGTGTGGGAAAGGTGAGTGTGCGGTAGTGTCGGACTTAGGGTTCCGGTAAGGTAAGTGTGTGATAGTGACGTAGTGTAGTGTAGGGAAGGGTTGAGTGTGTTAGGGTTAGTATGCAGGTGGAGTGAGTGTGCGATAGTGACGGGCTTAATGTTTTAGGGTGGGTTAAGTGAGTTAGGGTTAGGGTACAGGTAGGGTAAGTGTGCGATAGTGACGGTGTTGAGGTTTAGGGGTGGGTTAAGTGAGTTAGGGTTAGGGTGCAGGTATGCGATAGTGATGGTGTTGAGGTTTAGGGGTGGGTTAAGTGAGTTAGGGTTAGGGTGCGAGTTGGGTAAGTGTGCGGTAGTGTCGGACGTTAGGGTTAGGGTTTAGGTTAAGGTTAGTGGATATGTTATTGTGTGCTATGTGTAGTTTACGTTTTTTGTGTCGGTGTAATGGTGTTCGTTTTTTTGAGTTGTTGGTGTTTGTCGGTGTTGTGTGTTTTCGGTTGTTTGGGGTCGGTAAATTGTGTGTCGGTGAATCGGAAGTTCGGTTATACAAAATAGACCCCAATCTACACATAGTAATCAGTAGGTCTACTTTTTATGCTACTGCAATTTGTTTTGGAAAAAGCCCATGAAAATAAAAATGCATAGCTTTTCTTAATTTGCTATATTTATTGGGGTAGACCTCACCACCCAAACTATTAGTAAGGAAACAAGGGCATTATGCAAGAAAGCATGGTCTACTTAAAGCTTCAAGTAGAAGTACCTGCTAGTTGAATGACTGATGTTTGTTTGAGCCAAGCCAGAGTTTGGATGTCAACAGACAAAAGTCATCAAATGTAAATATGGTTAGCCTGTTATTTTATAAATTATACAAGCTATTCTGATGTGGTGAACCTATGAATGTCTCCTTAAATGATGATGTGCAACTAGATTATGACTAAAATTGGGTCTACTTCAGAAGACTGAAAAAACAAAAAAATGAATCCAAAAGACAGAAAATTCAAAATACTGAATGATGGAATTTGCCCAATCTCCACTGTTGAGTGATCTTGGACTTGGTATAGTTATCAGGGGGATGTGGGGTGCAGGGGGGCTTGCTGCCTGCATTAAAATGTATTCAGTATTTTGAATTTTCAGTCTTTTGGTTTGTCAGTCTTCTGAAATAGACAATTAAAATCACATGTTGAGTCAAAGTTGTAAATACCATACTCTATTCTCTTTCTAGAGATTGTTTAATGTTGCAGATTTTTTTATGACTGGACTGCACATGTATAGTCATATAAATGATAAAAAGATGTAACAAGTGAAAGATTAAAAAAAAATAGTGCCCCCATCCCTGTGTAGTTGGATAAAGCCTAGGCTATATGCAAAAAGAACCCAGATGGATTAACAGCTTGGGCACTGGAAGAGGCAGGCAGGGAGGATGGACGTGATTGGCTTGTGATGGATCACCCACTTTGAGGGGACAAAGACAGTGGGTTTAGTCAGCCATTGCTGCCCTACAAGCAAGGGCTTTCATGTTCACAATGACTGTAAAACTGGGGAACATGTGTTTGGTGATCCCAGGTCATGTCCGCATGCATATCTTTGTGTGTGTGTGTGTGTGTGTGTGTGTGTGTGTGTGTGTGTGTGTGTGTGTGTGTGTGTGTGTGTGTGTGTGTGTGTGTGTGTATGTGTGTGTATGTGTGCGCGTGTGTGCGTGCATGCATGTGTGTGTGTGTGTGTGTGTGTGTGTGTGTGTGTGTGTGTGTGTGTATGTGTGTGTATTCGAGTTTGTGTTTTTGTGGGAACATGTACACATAATGGGCAGAACAAAGGATGCCCCTGCAGTGATGCTAGTCTCTATGCCAGCCACTGAAGGCAGGGATAGTGCCATTAAGAGAAAACCCCAATGAATGTTTGTAAAATGCTTCTGCAGTTGGTTCTTACCCTAGTGGTGAAGGACGGCAGATCCTTGATGGAGCTTGTTGGTCAGCAGGCATCACAGCTCAGCCCAGTCCCTACCCGAACTGCAAAAGGTCACTTAGGATGCCTTTTCCTCTGTTGAAACTTGGCTAGCCAATGCTCAGTTAATACTCAACCCAAACAAAACTAAACTCCTCATCTTCCAACCCACCAAACATACTCAAAACAACTCTCACTTTAACATCACAGCAAAAGACAACACCACTATCCATCCAACAGATCACACAAAATTGCTAGAAGTTGAAATAGACAACAATCTCAAATTTGACATTCACATATCCATGACCATAAAAAAGTCCACAAAAAACTAGGCAACTTATACAGAAATAAGCAACTCCTCACCAAAGCAGCTAGGATTTCAGTTGCAAATTTGCACCTTATCTCCATCCTACTTTATGCCTCTCCAATATATACCAAACTAAGGCAATGTGATCTAAAAAAATTCGAGACCTGCTACAACAAAATCGCCAAATTCACCACCGGGGCATCCTACCGTAGTCACCACTGTCTCTCACTTACTGAACTAGGCTGGCTAGAACTCCCTTACCTCCTTCAATGGTATCAACTCTCACTTGCCCACAAACTAGTATACCATCCTCTAAAGGTCCCATCCCTCCAGAATCTACTACAACCCTCTCTTACCACCAGACCACTATGATCCAGCAACAAAGATCAATTACAGGTTACTAGAGCCAATAACACTGATGGAGAAGCACTATTCTCTAGTGCTATAGCCAAATTATGGAACACCCCCCCCCCCCACAATAACCTTTCTACCATCATGCACCCACTTCAAAGCTTTATTTAAAGTGCACCTAAAAACATGCTTGCTATGCCCTTGTAACTCTCCCGTCTAACTTCTCCCACTCCATCTACCCTCTACCTCTCTTCCACCCCACAAACTACCTTTGATTACAGCAAGCTCTGATACTTCCATGCCTATCTACTTATTATACGGCAGTAACTTCTTATTGTAACAATTGTTAATATCTGCTATAACTCTGTGGATGGAACATATGTTAGTTATCTACTGAATGTACTATGTCCTTCATCTATAACTATGTTTGTAATATTTTAATTCCTAGGATTCTTCATCTGTAACTATGTAATATTTTAATTTGTGGAGCTTTTCTCCCCGTGCCCCTGCTGAAAATGGACCTGTGCCCAGATGGGCTTTCCCGGGCAACAAATGTAAATAAATAAATAATAAATAAAAAGCAGCATTCCTAGTCAACATCAGTGTTTCTCCACACTTACTTAGAAAAGACTGTCCAATGCCCAGTCATTGGCTGGTTTGACCAAATCATTCTGAGACCATCAAACATTTATTCAACAAGGCCTCACCAAACTCCTTCTACATTGCAGTCTTTACTTAGTCAGCTGTCACACCTGCTTTCAGCATTGCATGTTGGTGCCTCTCAGTCAATCCTGAAGACCAATGTAACACTGCAAATACAGTGTATTCTTTAACTGGATAGCTTCCCTCACCATTATATTCCACCTGATTGCAAGCACAAACCACTTTTTGACTATAGCTTCTTGCAATCACTACTTGAAAAAGATCCATTTGTAGTCCACCTTTTGCCTCCCCAGTATAGAGTAGGTACTCATCCAGAAGTTGGAGAAGTCACAGAAACATCTACTAGTCATTTTCAAAGTACCTTTATAAAGTTTTTGTGTCGGTATTCCCTGATCAGAATGAAAACATATCATCCGAGCCTGTTCATTATCATTAGATAAAATGAACATTTGTATCCCAGTGGTTTGGTGATGGCATTGGTAGTAATATTAGTTAAGAGGGCTCATGCAACTAATTGCAAGGAGGGTGTAGCAGACAGTTTGAATGGAAACGAATGGAAACCAATTTGGTGTATAATTCTTGACTGACTGGGCTTTGGTAAATTCATTTTTTGTAAGACAAACCATATCCATCTGGATTTCCTGGTTATGTCTAGACACATCCTTGGCTACTTGATCCATCTCACCACCAAGCAGTGATTGAGTGTCCAGAATATATATGATCTCATGTCTAAGGACATGGATACAAAGTTAATCATCAATGTTTTGCTAAAGGTATGTATGAAATACTCTAATTAACTGTCATGGACAATCCACGACAAGCACAGACGTCCATAACAATTCATCACTTGGATTTGGATTAGCCAAATCATTCATTCCAATTATATCCCTCTAGGTATTGCCATCATTTCGTACAGGTGTAGAAATCTAACAGGTATTTTACCAAATAATGAACAGATGGTCTCCAGAAAATCTGAATATTCTGAATAGTCATTAGGTGGTAAGACTACTGAACTTTAAGTGCTTCCCTATCAAGTATTACACCACAGTCTCAAAGTAAGATGAATAATCTGAATAACTATAAAATATAGATGCATAAACAAACCCTCGGGTGTTGTTTTCTTTCTACAACTTGAAGATACATTGAGATGATCATCTAATTTGCTGACACATATATATTCCAATTGCATGACACCCATGCTTCAGAGATTTCTGTACCACTGATTCATGTTCTCGCTCAAGGTTCATCTCCACAGTAGGGAAGACTGTGGAATGAGTTTCTGTCCCTTTGTCTTTTGCTGAAAAGATTTCAAGCCTGCATAAACTAAAGCACTGCTGGTGATTCTGTGCTGGTTAAGGAAAGTAAACGCTTCTTAAGACAGACGTGGCAAACTTCATGACACCCATGCAGATGGACAATAGAGGTACGACTGCTGAATCCTACACAGATGCAGTTTATAAGCACTTACACAAGTGCATAGATCATACTATGCCTAACAGAACCAGATGCTATCCTCCAAAAAAAGGAAGCCAATCTGGTGGTTCCCTACCAAAAACAAACTCTACAACAGAAGAAGGAAACTACTGCAAAAAAGAGTAAAATCCCATGATTGGAGGAACTCCCTGGTCAGCCTCAGTAAGAAGCTGAGATCCCTGATAAAAGCCTCCAAAGCTAGTTACAAAAACAAAATCACCACTGATTCTAAAGACAGCCACAATGCATTCTATAGCTATGTCAAGAATCTCAATAGCAACACTCATATCTGCTCTGAGTTACAGCATAATGGCACTAAATATACAGAATCAACTGATATTGCCAACATCCTGGTAGATAGGTTCAGTGCTAACTTTACCCCCCCCCATCCCCCTAAAGGGCCCATCTCTATACCAGAAGAATGCAAAGTTCCTGTAATCATGGCTGCACAGGTAAAAAACACAATATCCAAAGCCAAGAACACAGCATCCATATGACCTGACAACATCCCAGGCTGCATTCTACATGAACTACAGAATGAACTGGCACCCTATCTAAGTACCATGTTCAATCATCGCCTCTCCACAGTCTTTGTGTCCACTGAATGGCACACAGAGATGGTTATCCCACTCCACAAAGGGCGATCCACCATGGACCCCAGGAACTACTGCCCCATTAGTCTGACGAGCCTGGCCTGCAAGGCCATGGAACGTGTCATCATGGAACTTATAAACAAAGACATTGGTAATCTCCAAACTTTGGACCCCATCCATTTTGGGTTTGTAAAAGGCAGGCTTCTTTAAAGCACTCACCAAAGCCGTAGATTAGGGTAAGGTGGTTCCCACAGCCTATCTAGATCTCACCAAGGCTTTCAACACCATCCCTCACTTTGGAATTATAGATAAACTCACTAAACTAGGTATAAATTCTTATGTCACAAGATGGGTTGCCAACTGGCTCACTGACAGAACCCACACTATGAAAGTAGCAAACTCCAAGTCAATCTTCAGACCAGTGACAAGTGGAGTACCACAGGGTCCAGTCCTGGGTCTTCTCCTGTTTGGTATCTACTTCTCTGAAGTACAGGCTAACACAGAAGGTCTTTGGCTAATGAAGTTCGTAGATGACTGCAAACTAGGAGCCATAATTGAAACTCCTAATGATGTGGACATCCTACAAAATGGCCTCACTGAGACAGATATCTAGTGTTAAAGCCATGGCCTCAAGCTCAATGCCAAAGAGTGCATTGTCATCCCTTTTGGTAAAAACTCTGTACCAATGAACTACCACATAGGCGGTAGTCTACTTAACACCGAAAGTGTGATAAGAGACCCTGGGACACAGGTGGACAGTAGTCTCTCCTTTGATAATCACATCACCACAGTAGTCAGGAAATCCTTCTACATGCCACACCTCATCACAAAAGGTTTCTAATCCAGGAAAAAAGAGGTAATTGTTCCCTCTACTCATCACTCATTAGACCCATTATACAGTACAACGCCCTTTTTGGTATGTACCTCACAATACATCTACAACAACTGGAAAGGCTGCAGAAATACCTCACAAAGAGGATTACTGGCCTCAAACACATGCCCTATGTAGACCGTCTCAAAAAACTCCAGCTTTACTTCATCGCATATCGCCTACTCAGAGGCGATCTCTGCCTAACATACAAAGCTATGTCAAACCTTAAGCTGTTGGACATGCTTCACTTAAAGAAATCCCAATCCCTCTGAACTACATGCTCTAGGGACCTAAACCCTGTCATCACAATAAACAGGACATGCTAGGGGGATAGATACCTGTCCCAGACACTTCCCATACTCTGGAACAAACTACCTATCTATAACAAACAAAGTTCCTCATTAGCACTCTTCAAGAAAAATCTTGATGATTGGATGGAAAATAGGAAATTCACTCCAGTGATCACTTCTGTGGCTCTGCTCGACAGGGGCACAGGAAAATAATTTTCTTGGGTGGTGAAAGCCAGGGTACCTTTTCGGCAAGGCTTATATAGGCTCTAGGGCCAATAGTCTAGTACCTACCTATGAACCTATGTTTTTGCCTGTGACTGAGAGAGCTGCTTTCTCTTTTTCCTACTCCATTTTGTTTTCTGATTTAAGAAATTTGCTTGGTCTGGTGTTTTTGGTCTATGGGAGAGGCAGACACTTAAATTATTTAAGTTTTCATTGATTAATTGTTTCTTGAGTGATACTTAAATACACAGTAAATTTCTGGCCCTTTGTCTTTTGCTGAAAAGATTTCATGCCTGCATAAACTACAGCACTGATCATGATTCCCTGCTGGGTAAGGAAAGTAAGTATATATTTTTTGCCTGTGACTGATAGAGCTGCCTTCTATTTTACCTACTCCATTTTGTTTTCTGTTTAAAGAAATTTGCTTGGCCTGGTGTCATTGTTCTATGTGCGAGATATGCACTTAAATTATCTACACTGCACATTTCACATGTGTTTTGTCATTGGTTAATTGTCTCTTGAGTGATACTTAAATACACAGTGAATTTCTGCCCCTTTGTTTTTTGATGAAAAGATTTCAAGTCTTCATAAACTAGAGCCCTGCTGCTGATGCCCTGTTAGTGTTTCTCACCCCCACCCCCTTTGTTGATGTGCTTTTTAAAACTGGCAATTTTAAGTTGCCCACCCCTACTGTAAATTGAGCTTAATAAGCTCCTGCCTTTCTACACTGTTGTTGATATTATTGAGTTATTTATTTGCTTTTCCTTGCGCTTGTATTGAAAAAGTACATTTTGCCTCTCATTGTCGTTTTACTGATTTACTTGATCTGAATTAATTTTCTAGCTAGCTGTTGGATAAAGTAGTATATTCTTACACTCTAGCAAGCACTTGTTTTTATGGTCAGTGGATTTTCCACCTAGAGCACTGGGAGGTAGCCTGGTATGTTTAGGTTGGGGAAACATGATTTCTGAAACAAAAAATAGTATATTTTATGTCTCTATTGCACTTTTTAAATTGCATTGTATCTGATCACTAATTTTTTTCTGCCATTTTACTGTTGTAACTGCATATTTTCTGCACTTTTTTCAATGTTTTTTCATCCTAGATAGCATAGTCTATATTCAGACTTGCTGAAATTAGCCGGTTTTTGGTACACTCGAGCACTAAACCAGCCATCTTACATTAAGAAAGGCTCCCCTGCACCTTTGTGGCAAAATAGTGTGGATTTACCCTTGTCTGAGCTGGGGATTGCTGGAGGAAAGTTCATTGTCTACTTTCCTAGTGGTAGATTAACTTAAAATGGTTTAATTATGCCTGTATTTAAGCCTTTTGTTTGCTTGTTGGTGTGCATCTTGCAAATGGGGGCCATCAGTGCCCTGTATAAACACAAATGCCTTAAAACACAATTTTCCCTAGACAACTGTCAGTGGAACCCTCACAAGCTTCTCGGTTGCACTAAAGATAACTTAGTTGCGCACTGAGCAGCATTCCCACACCTATCATCCACAACTCTCAGTTTAACAACCCTTTATAGTCCTAGTGCAAATATTGGTCAATCTAGCCCCCTCCTTTCCCTAGTAGCAAACATGGTAAAAACCTACTATAATGGACAGACAGTTTCCCATCATTTCTCCATCCAGCCTGATTGACATGGGAATACTTAAGCAATGTAGTAATTGCCTCATGTATACTGACATCTGTTTACCCCTACAGCAAACAAATACCCTATGTGAGAGATGTAAGTACATACACTATGAAAGTGGAATCACTTTTCTCATGTAACAACAAACCGAATACCAAAACGGTTGTCAGTACACACTCTTCACCTTCCACACAAACTAAAAACATGACACACAGACCCACATACACGGAGGTTCTCACTAGAAGTCTACCAAAAGTTCAGAGACCTCCCAAATGTAAACAATGTGCACACACTGTTATGCAGATAGAATCCACTACACATAATAACACAAACAAATGTGTCTCAACAAATAAGCCCCTTGGGCACACACCTCTGAACCAAATGTCCTAGTCATAAGTGACTCCATAGTGAGACAAACAGATTTTTGCCTCATCAAGCTGGACAAGGAGAAGGTCACAGTCAGTTGGCTGTCAGCTGCCAGGATCCATCAGATCATGCATGCATTCAAGTCACTCAACAACAAGTACTGTTGTGACTCGGTCATAGTTCATGTTGGGGTGAATGACGTGAGACATGCCTCTCTGGACTATATCATGAGAGACATGACTGAATTTTCAGACTGTGTCCCAGACAGGTGTGATTCTAGCCCTAAACAGCATTCTACCTTCTCCCAGAACAATGACACAGTATAAACAAAAATGATCGATTTCGACAATTGACTTAGCTTCTGGTGTCAGTCCAGGGGTATTCAGTATCTGTCAGCCTGGGATGACATGGTCGACAGGCCATGCTTTTTTGCCAGAGATGCCTTGCACCTGTCTCCTGTAGGCTTTTGGATACTGCCAAAGGCACTTGCCTTCCCCATAGTGCCTTTTTTAGACAATGTCAAAACAACAAACTTTCTGCAACAAAATCCACCTGAGGCAAACTCAAGGTTCTACTGCTTAATGCTAGAAGTCTAAACATGAAGCTGCACTCCCTGGAAGCATTCCTCACCTTTGAAGATGCTGACATCTGTGTAGTCACTGAGACATGGTTCAAGGCCACAGAGAGTATCCTAGCCGTGCAAGGCTACAATGCTTTCCACACATACAGGCCTCAAAATAAATGTGAAAGAACCAAAGGTGGTGGGGTATCCATCTTCATTAAAGCCAAGTACACCTCTAGTCTGGTCAAACAGCATGACTTTATCAAACTACTCCATGTCCAATTGACTCTGAGCAAAATAACCTACTACATCATTGCTAGCTATAGGTCCTCCACCAAGATCTATGAAAAGCACACCACCTACCTGGACTTACTGGAATCACTCTCCATACAGCCCAACACCTTAGTCATGGGTAATTTCAACTATTCTTCCATCAACTGGGTGACTTATATGAGTGCAAACACACTCATCCAGAGGTTCCTGGGCTTTGTTAATTCAAATGCTGCCAGATAGTCTGCACCCCCAAAGGGGGCTCAAATGTCCTAGACATAGTACTCACCAGCATGGGGAGTTATTGCACCCCCACCCCTCTGTGTGATGCTTTCCCTTTTAGGTCAGACCATAAAACTGTCTCATTTGAAGTAACTATTGGGCTTGACACCCCCACAGGAGCAAAAAAAAAAAAATGCTGAAGACCTTTTCAAAGCTAACTTCAGACTACTAAGTGATGATATAAAAAGTGTTATACCCCCACACACTCACAGACACCAATGACTCCTATGTATAGGTGTACTCAGATGCCCTGTACAAACACTTAAGCAGCGCTACAGACTCAGCTGTACCTGACTGGATTAAAATCAGGTCCTCTCCCACAAAAAAACAAGTCACCCTGGTGGACCTCAAGTAAGAACAGGTTATATAACAAGAGGACGAAACTAATCTCAAAGAATAAGAAGGAATTGACTCAGCAGAGGAAGCTAGAACAAGCAAATCAATAATGTCACGGAATACTCTAAAGCTAAGTATGAAGCTAAAATAGCATTCCTAGCTAAGAATAATCATAAGGCATTCTTTAATTATGTCCAAATCCTAAAAGGGAATGTCGAGCTCTGTGCAGAACTGGTAATAGATGGTACCACTCATACTGCATTGGAGGAAATTGCCACCCTACTACCTGATAGATTTGGTGCAAACTTCACCCCCCTACTCCACCAGCAAGTCTTATCTCTACTGTCCAAGGCCAAAAACACAGTCTCAATGGGACCAGAAAACATCTCAGGATTTTATTACACAAGTTAAAACAGGACCTAGCAGACCCGCTTAGCTCTCTCTTTAACCATAGCCTGAGAACTAGTTTTGTTTCAGTGGAGTGGAAAACAGCCACAGTAATCCCCTAGTACAAGGGGAGGGGATTAAGAGACCTTGGAAACTATAGACCCATAACTCTAACCAGTCTCTTCTGCAAGGCCATGGAAAGAATCATCATGAACCTTATCAACAAGGACATAGGCAACCTTCAAAGTCTAGACCCAACCCAATTTGACTTTGTCAAGGGTAGATCGTGCTTATTACACCTGGTGGACTTCTTCAAGAAAGTTGCCAAAGCCCTGGATAAAGGTAAGACAGTGCATACCACCTATCTTAACCTGTCCAATGTTTTTAACACAATGTCCCACTTAGGTATCATTAAAAGACTCTGTCAGTTAGGGATTAACCCTTATGTCACTAGATGGGTGGCCAAATGGTTCACCAACAGAATACATACTGTCAAAGTTGGTGACTCCACCTCTACCAGTAGACCCATCACCAGTAGCATACCACAAGGTTCTGTGCTGGGTCCTTTACTGTTTGGAATCTACTTGTCAGAAGTCCAGGTTAAATTAGATGGACTTTGGCTTACCAAGTTCGCTGATGATTGCAAATTGGGTACAATCATTGAGTCCGTCAATGAAACTAACATACTACAGGAAAGGCTAACACAGACAAATGAGTGGTGACACTGCCACAGTCTAAAACTAAATACAAAAAAGTGCATTATTATTCCCTTTGGCAAAGTAGAATTCCCCGACTGAGAATAGTATTGATAACACCCTCCCTAAACTCAAACCCAGTGGTGCAAGACCTAGGAACACAGGTAGATAGTAATCTGAACTTCAAACACCAAGTTTTCTCCATGGTAAGCAAAGTATTCTGTGTTACACACCTCATAAGTAAGGGAATTCCATCCAGGTCTAAGGATGTTATAGCCCCACTGAACTCGACCCTCATCAGACCACCAATAGAGTACAATGTTCCCTTTTGCATGTACCTCAACAGACACCTGCAGCAGCCGGAAAGACCACAGAGGTTCCTCACCAAGATGGCCTCCAAACCATGACATACGTGGACTGACTAAAAGCACTGTCACTCTACTCTGTATTACATAGGCTGCTGAGAGGAGAATTATGCCTGGCCTACAGGGCAGTCTCCAACCCTGCCCTGATGGATATGCTTCACATACACAAATCTAATGGCACAAGAGTCATTCACTTTTGCCTGTGACATTAACAGAACATCCTGAAGAGACAAATATGTCTCCCAGACTGCTGTTCCCCTGAAACAAACTTCCAATTCACATGAAGCAGAGCTCCTCACTGACCCTATTAAAGTACAACCTGGACAAATGGATGGGAGACTGAAAATTCACCGTGGGGGTGGCACCCATGTCCCTCATAGATTGGGGGAGTTGGTGTTGACCATATTTTTGCAAAATATGTTCACGTAATAAGGAGAAATAGAGCAGCTTGTGATTAACATGCCTAGACTTGTAAGGGATCTAGGGCTGCTAGCCTAGTAACATCCTATGAACTTATGATCCTATCTCCAGTAAATTGAGAGGTTTGGTTCTAAAGTCTATACCTCAGCAGAACACGATCAACCATATCTAGCTGGTAGTTTTCAGCCTCCTGCACAAACTCTGGATCCTTCTCTAGCAGTTAGTCAGTTTCCATCACCAGGATTTATCTCATGAATATCATCTCACTCCTATGGGCCAACTTGACTGGCATCAAACATGAGTCCATCCCTCACCTGGCAGATGGTTAGCCCACACAAGCTTCACACAGTCTTCTGAGCTGAGCCTAACAGGATACGTGGGTCACCTAGCTGAATGCCTCCAAAGCAAGGCCTTGTTCTAAGGCAAGATCCTGCTATTCCTGTTCATGATGAGGTTCTCTTATTCTTTAAATGAATCATCATGGAGGTCCCATTTGTGTATCATTAACTCTTTTGCTGCTTCTGTAAGAGCATTTTGCAAAGAGTGGTCCTACTAGAACCACAACCCTACAGACTTACCTCTAAGGATGTCATAGGAATACAGACCTCCTTCATCACATGAAGTGCACAGCTCCAGACAAGATCCATATATGATGCATTAGATATTTTAATACTTTGTTACTGTTTAGTGCATCATTTTTCACTTCTCTGCTTGACAAACACCAGATCCCCCCCTCCCCCGGGACCATTGTTCTGAGAACTGTCATGGCTTTCTTGCTTAGGTCTCTGATCCCATTGTTCCATATAGGTACCCTGCTGAAAGTACCTCCAAAGTGGGAATCACTGTGCCAGGCCCAATTTGATATAAGCAAAATTACACACACACACACACACACACACACACACACACACACACACACACACACACACACACACACACACACACACACATATACACACACACACACACACACACACATATGAACACACACACATCCTTCCTGCAATATTAGTCATTGCTTAGCAGCCATTTTATGTGGCCAAACCTGTGATTTCCTGTTGTGGTCTCTTAGCCTTTGCTGGAAGTCACCAGTCCAATGAGTCCCTAAAATAGGTGAGCCTACACCGACTATACACATTCCCATCTCATCAATATCTTGCTATGGTTATGTTGCATCATGCTGCAGGTCATGTAATTACTCCTACTGCTCACATTGCCATGACAGCATGTATGCATGACACTCTCTGTAACCGTGGCAATAGATATTCCTGAATGGATGCTGCTGCTGTCATGGTGATGTTCACTGTATGCCTATTCCTACCATAATAGCATTTTTATTACTACAACTGTACCAGTGCAGTGAGGGAAGTTGCAGAAATCTGCAAACCCTCAACTCTCTAATGTCACTACCATAGCATATAATGGTCTGAAAATGTTAATAGAATCTGTGCATGGGCAGAACTGCAATTCTAGCCATTCTGAACATGCATGTCACTTATTTTTCAGTGCTATGTCTCCTGATAATACAGCTTGTCTTAACAGACCATGCTTTACTTTCACATATTTTGTCACATATAAAGATATACATATATAGATAGATAGATAGATAGATATATGTGTGTATTATATGTTATTATACATTATATATATGGCAAATCTCATGTCATTGTGTCTGTAGCACATACATCAAGTCAGAAAACATATTAAGTAATATCCTCTTGTGTCACATAGAAAACATTTCAAAAGTCCAGTCAGTTTCTTGTTGTACCACCCATAATTAAATAAACTATGACCTATCATCCCTTGCCTTCCTATACATACATGCATATCAGACATGCACTATTTATTCATGGTACATTGTCTTCATTCTTTTTGTTCTTTTTACTTTTTTTCCTTTTCCCTGCCTATGGCCAGAATTCATAAAAATTTGCTGATCTTCTGAACAAAGCCTGCATAGCTTACTAACAGTACATGCAAAATATGCAGTCATACATGCAAACTGAGACAGGCAGTGCTTGTGTGCAGTCCGCACTTAAATGGAACTGCAAAAAAAATGATTAGCTTATTGCAGTTAGATCTATGCACTCCCTACACCGGAAAAATAAATAAATAAATAAATAAAACAAATGTTTCTTCTACTAGTATATCAACCAAATGGCCAGATGCTGGATGGCACTGCCCCCTCCCTCCAGCCTCAGCCATTCAGGTCCTGTTTCTGTGCCCTACCTCCAACCATCCTTTTAAACCATAGCAAACTATTTTGCTACCAATGTAGCAAATAGTTGCTACAGTTTACACCTGCCTTCATGGAGCACTTCAGTGCTCATGTTTCAGTTTAGAAAATGTCATTTTCAACTGTATTAAACTGTTTGCTAAAAATGTGCATCATTTTATATCTTCCCTTCATGTGGCACAACCACATCCATATTTTAGTTTAAACAACATCTTTTTAAACTGTGACAAACTGCTTGCTACAAATGTAGCAAACAGTTGCTACTGTTTATACCCTGTCTTCACCAAACACTATAGTGCTCAGGTTTTAGTTAAAAAAATATTTTGTTTTTGTTTTACTTTTAAACTGTAGCAAACTGTTTGCTACAATGTAAGAAGCAGTTGCTTCAGTTAAGACCACAAATGGAGTGCTACAACTCTCAGGTTTGACAGCAAATGCAAAACCAGCTTTTAAAAGTCACTATTACATTAAAGAATTATTGCGCTGAGCTGACTGTGCCCCAACACTTTGTGTCTGGAGCTGTTGCCCATCTTGCCCCGCCCTAGCTATGCTACTAGTTGGTGTTATGCATCATATTGTGCATATCGGCAAAAAGTTGCAGGACTGATAGATGATGTATGCTGCTGCATGACCAAAGATGCTACCCCTAGCATTCTTGATGTCTGCAGTTAAAATAATTTTGTCATGCTTACCCTTTCATTGTTAGGTGCAGAGTGCTGCACACTTTCCCCCACATACAACTATGCATTGTAACAATGCTTATACTGCATACATCTGCATATCATTAAGACCTCATTTCCCTATATGATTTCATTTGCATGTCAGTAGGTACACTTGTGCTCACTGCACTGCAACACAACAATGGGCTATGATTTGCTACCAGTCTGCTCCTAAATGTGCATGCCCTGTTCCGCATAAGTGTGTGCTGCGTACTACACAACTTGTCAATGAATCCCAGCCAGTCTGTATATTCACTTACCTCTTGCATTGCTAGTACCTATTTTCTCCAGTTTTAGCTTTACCTGCTCCATGTACTACCAGGTTCAGAGAGACAGATAAAAGTGGAGAAACACTAAGTGTGTTACAGGTTTTATAGCTGTTGCACAATTCTTTGTAATATATAGAGTTTTAACTACTCAAATGTACCATCACCTACAGAGAGGGAAAAAGAGAAACTGCAGGAGTATAAAGTGTTTCACACAGCTTTGGAAGTTGCAAAAAACGTGCTGCTACCTCACAGAGAGCAGCTGGAAGTGAAAGATAGGTCTTACCATTATGCCATTAAAAGCTGTGAGATATGTCATCCTATCATGCCATTAAAGGTGCAGCAGATTGAAGTGTATTACAGTTCTTATTGCTGTTTCAGCATTCTGCCTTTGTTCCCCTGGTGGCTATATTTATGCTATGACATGAGACTAGAATTTTACAGTGCAGAAGGCTGCGTAACAAACTTTGTTAAGCACATTTCTTACATCAGAAAAGTGTTCAGCAAAGTTTCCTTCTTCCCAGTTTTGGAGTGTAATCACTGTACCCTATGTCTTATAGTGGGTCTTCTGCTGTGGGTTATTGCTTAAGTATTGTAAAGACCTTCACATTATTTTTATTTATGCATTTATTTATTTATTCTTTGTTTACAGGGTAGGTGAATTTGTCATTTGACCCTTTTTGGCCACAACCTGGGTGTCTAACCACAAATTTTTACTATGTGTTTCCAGATTTAACCTTACAACATGAGAATTATATGAATTTTGATGATTTTTTTCAGAGTTATACACATTACGGCATGATAATTACATCAAATACATTAACTATCATGTGAACAGCCTATAATCTAATGTTTCTGATAAAACAATCAGTTTTCTCTGGTATAGCTAAAGTCCGGAGATTCCTTCCTGAATTATCATTTTGCATTTCCTACTTTTCTTTTAAATCAAAATAAAAAAGCTGTGTTTTATAATAAAGATAACATTACAACCTAAATTAACATGTTTTTTTTAAATCTGTTGCACTGTCTCAGTTTTTATGAATGTTCCAGTCTGCGTTGTTAGGTTTGGTTTTAATGGGCCTCCAATGAAAAAAGAGCTACTGTTATTTTAGTAGACCATTCACAATTAATAAATGTCAGTAATAAAATAATACAAAATAAATGACAACAGAGAAAAGTTAAGAAACAGACACAGTAGAATGGAGTGACAGTCGATTTATATATGGAAGAAAAAGAATATTGGGAGTTTAATATATAAAAATGCATGGTATAAGTAGATGCATCTTCAAAATTAAGATAAGAAAGATGTTGTTGGTGCCTAACAGAAAAATGGAATGCATCATTATGTCTTTAACCCTGATAACTGTATGATGACTGACTAACTTGGTAACAATAAAGGCATGCATATGCACTTTCAGCTTTACTTTATTTATTAATTTTGGCAAATGCTTAAGTGATCTGATCAAAAATATTCTTTCTGGCATGATCTGGGCCTGAAGCATTCAAGCACAGAAAGTAGAAGTCAGAAACAAGAAGAATTAGTTATTAAAGCAACATTATGCTTTATAATATGTACAGTGGGAAAATTGTAGTCATGCCTTATTGGACTTATGACAAATTTGCTGTAAGATGTTATAACAGTTGTATTTCTACTGATCAATTGGTAGGTACCATGTTCACCAGTTATATTGACAGGGCCACCTATGAGCTCTTTCTATGATCCTTTATACTGGTGATTTGATCTTTACAAGGACATCTGTTCAGGCCCCAAATCATTTACAATGAACCTTGGGTCGAACAAAGTGAACTGTTCATGGTAAAATTCAAAAAAACTAGTATATCCATTCAGATGTGCAAAGAAGGGTTCAAACGTAGATCCATCTCCCTCCCACAGAAGGAACCTCCTATAGAATTTCAAACGTTTATCATACTCATCCATTAGGTATTGCTTTCCCCAGAGGGCCATGACAATGTTGGCGTAGCCATTGGCACAAGAAGTGCCCATGGCTACGCCATCCAACTGTCTATACAATGTGCCCTCAAATATGAGTTCATTTTGTTTGGTTGACTTCCTGGATGTTAAAGTAACACAGAGGAGAGATGGATAGTTTGAGACCGAGATTTATAGGAAGGATTGCTATACAGGCAGTTACCTACATAGAACCAGCATGCACCCTCAACATATATTTAAGAACATTGTTAGGGGTCAAGGTTTGAGAACGTCGAGGCTGACAGCAAACCAAGTTAAATTTGAAGATGAATTGGTTGAGTTAAGAACAAGGTTTTTGCAGAGGGGCTATGCTGATAGGGAGCTTCAGGGAACCCTGAGAGAAGTTATGGATGTAGGAACACTGAGAGGAGGACGTATTTCTCTGATGATGAACAGCCACCACGAGTAGTAGGGGGTAGCAGAGGACATATGAGGATGTCTGTTACATACTCTAGCAATACTAAGGCATTGCAAGATATTTTTTGTAGGAATTGGAACATCTTGTGTGCTGATGATACCATCAAAGAGTTGGTAGGTGAGCTGCCAAAGTTCACTTTTAAAAATAAGAAGAACTTGAAAAGAATTTTGTGTGGACCTAGGTTATCACAGGGGACTGCACAGGCTTGTGACGTAGATAAAGGTGGCACCGTAACCTGCAATAGTTACAATTTTAGCACATATATAGATGTGAGTGGAGAGTTTAAACATCCACATATGAACAGAATTTTTAAGTTTAGGCCTTTGGCCAATTATAACAGTAACAACATTGTTTACTTGGCTCATTGTTTGATCTGTATGTCATTCTATGTTGGAATGACAAACAGAAGGCTTAGGGATCGAATGCGAAAGCATTTGTATGATATAGGTAGAGAGGTTGAGACCAATGCTTTAGCAAGGCATGTCAGGGTTCATGGGGACACACATAGATTTGTCTTTATGGTGGTTGATAAGGTGATGGACAATTGTAGAGGGGGAGTCATGAAATTGAAAGTTGAGACCAAAGAACTTGAATGGATTGTGAGACTCAAGGCCAGCACAGAGAAGGGTCTCAACGATAAAATCAACATTAAGCCTATTCTTATAGGGAGGGATCTACTCAAGTGATTGTATTTAGGTATTAGTGTAGTTCATTCACCTACATTTTTATGTAGAGGTATTTTAGTAGTATTTTTTATGTGTCTATGGATATGTATATATATTTTATATGTTTTGCATATATATTCCATATGGCATGATTTTATACTTCAGTCTGTGAAGATGAACTATGTGCAAAGTGTTTGAATGTATCTTTAAAGATGCATGATTGTTTATGTGACTTTAAATGAAGGTGGAGTCCCTGCACCTTCTTAATTGGTATGGAATGGTATGAAAGAGGGCTTTTAGTTTCATTTCATTGTCTGATGAAGTGGCTTGGTCCACGAAAGCGCTCACCATTTGTTTGTTTGTTGTGGAATAAATTGGTTTTACTTCAATAAGCTGTGGCCTGTTGCTTCTAGTCCTTTTTATGATATATATATATATATATATATATATATATATATATATATATATATATATATATATATATCAATACACATATATATATATATATATATATATATATATATATGGATAGATATAGATATATAAATATAGCTATCGATATATGGATAGATATAGATTTATATCTACCTATCTATCTATCTATCTATCTATCTATCTATCTATCTATCTATCTATCTAAATGTATAGGCATTTACTGAAATTTATCAAGATACCCAAACATCGACATTCACAAAGTTGGCACGCTACTACACATGCATCAATCAGCAATCTTAGCACACATAAACATAATAAAACAACATTTTTGAAGGGAGGGCAAGTCCCCACAGTCTCCCCACACCACCTGCTAATTATATATACTAACTCTGAGATTGCACAGTATTGGGGAAATACTCTGAATATTGTGTGTGATCTTGCACATCTGCTGATCAGTGGACCCATTTATCTATCTATCATCTATCTATTTATTGGATTCCCTTAGAATGATATCAGTAGATAAATCACTAATTGAACTCAGTTATCTTTTGTTTGTAATGTTGTAATTTGGCATCATTCTAATGCTTGTAAGGTACTTAAAGTAACTCCATTGGTTTTTATAAAGGAAAAGACTGATGGAGCACTCAGGTCATTTGTTTATGACCAACAGTTTCCTTGACTCCTGCTATCCTCTAGGAAATAGACTCAGTGATATTGTACTTACTGGAGATCAGCATTCTGGTCAAGTTCCTGGAACCCCATCCCATCTCAAAGACACATATTAAAAAAGATGGCAGTGCCTTTTCATCATTGGCTCCTACTGAATGAGACTGCCTGAACTCTGATGTTAAGGAAGTCTGTGGATTAGTTCTATTCAAGGTTAGGCTGGAATAATTTATGTACATACATCTAAATTTAGACTACCATTACCTGTAATTTCATTATTATGACTTTTCCAAAACTGCTGTACTGCTATGTGTGACTTCATACTGTGTTAATTCAACATTTACTCTCCTGTTACTTTCTCTGTTTTGCTAGGAACATTTATAACTGGGTATCTAATCATAACCAGTTTGTTATGTGTTTGAGACACTAATACCAGGAAATTCACCTTAAGACTAAAGCTCAACAAGGTTGGGATCTAAATGGGTAAGAAGACTGTTACCACGTGAGGGGTAGAAATCTAAGGCAAGTCATTTGTAAAGCAATGATGTGCAAAGTAATTGACTGTACGTACATTTATTGGAAAAGTATTAGTAGAAGAAATGAGGGAGCAATAGTACGTTTTGGGGTCAGAAAGACTAATGAATCTGCATATTTATTTCAGTGTTTTTTAATTTCAAAAGTACTATGAAGTATAGAATAATCAGATGAAGTAAGTTTCCTAACTTTAGATCCTTATTATTTCATATTACTTTTGGGAAGGGTTAGTATGTTTGCCAGTCAGATAGCAATTTTTTAGTTGTTCTAGGACTTTGCTGGTTTTGAGATGAGAGTGAATACATAATGAGAGGAGATAATAATTTGTAAAGGTGAGCCGTGTGAAAGTTTTTGTCAGGTACTAAAGATTGTAGTGTTTGGAAAAACTGGCTATGAATTCATGTTTATTAAATCAGGTGCAAATTTCCAAGAATGCAGATTGCATGCAGAGAAGCTTCAAAAGAATGAATTGAAGTATTTTGATCTAGGAGGAATATATTGTCAACTTAGGTAATGGTCATCATCTGGGAAAGGTAACTGGAAGATTACTCAACAAGGATAACAGTATGGGTCCTAGGATTAATCTTAGGGGGGCATCAGTGTTAGATGAAACTAGATGAGCCAGGGAATTATTAAATGGGACTTGCATTTTCTTCTCTGAGATACTTTTTGAACAATTGAAGATCGCCCGCAGACATGTTAGCACCATATAGTCGATGGATCAATAAAGATCTACAATATGAAAAGCTTGTTTTAGATCAATGAATGTA
Source organism: Protopterus annectens (assembly GCF_019279795.1). NCBI lineage: Eukaryota > Metazoa > Chordata > Ceratodontiformes > Protopteridae > Protopterus > Protopterus annectens. Next base: position 1,135,241,537 of record NC_056747.1, read on the forward strand.
ATACCATAGAAAAAAGCCTTTATTTATATTTGTATAGATATCAGTAGGCAGTAGTTGCAGTAGAAAATGGTGTAAAGCCATATTGATGAGATGAAATAATATCGTGTCATTCAATAACTTCAGTGATTTGTTTGTAAACAAGCTTTTCTAAAGATTTTTACCTACCTAGCTAGTAATGTTCTGGATTGGTAGGGTTGTGAGTTTTGTTACAAGGATTATTTACTGCTGGCTTCCATTCTGATAGAATGATGCTAGTTTGGAGTGAGAGGGTGAATATGAATGATAGTGACTGACCAGTGTATACATATAATGCTTTTCTATTTTTTTTAAGTTGAGAGGTGTAAAAGGCTGGCAAAGTGTTATTAGTTTGCATTTTATAAGAAGCATGTTGCATTGGTTGATAAATTTCTGAAGTGGAAATGTAGGGTAGAGGGGATGTAAGCAGAGGAGAAGGGGTGTTTTAGGGGATGGAATGCAAAGGAGAATTAGAATAAGCAATAAATATATTTGCTGAGTTTTTTGAAAATGGTTTTAAAATGTACTGTTTATAAGTGGTTTGCACTATTTACTTTCAGGATGACATGTTTTCTGCTTTCTACAAAAGATATACTGATGAGACATAGTGCTAGTGGTTAGCTATATGGAATGAAAGATGCTCATATTGGCAGGCTTTTATACATGCTGACTGTAAAAAGAAGGATCAGAGAGAAACAGAGACAGAGATGGAGAGGAATGTGCAATTATCACTTAAAGTGTTGGGATTTTGTTTTATTTTTAAGGACTTAATGTGCTAGGAAGTACAGAGACTCAAATGCATGAATGTGGAGTATTGCTGAGTAGAAATATTTACTAGAGCATTATTATTGGTTACAGGGGTTTGGATTAGTAGGTGTGATGAAGAGCTGTATAAAATGATAGGAGCAGCCACTTCTGTTAAGCTGATTGATGGTAGAGACCCTACCTCTTCAGAGGATGTAGTCTGTAACGAATCTATCATGCTAAGAAAGAGACCATCAAGAAAGTGAATGACTATTTGAACGTATATTCAGAAAAGGAGTATACCTTGCAAGCAGACAACCAGCAGCTGGAAAAGTAGGCCAGAGAGCATTATGGGCAGAGATCTGTCACCATGAAGAACATACGCGGATACTTTGCTATAATCAATGAACTCACAGACATGATTTCTGCTACTTCAATCATGGATAATGCAGACTGACCATGCCAAGCATGCTGCTGATGGCTTCATTTTAAATTAAGGCATCTGAATGGAATAAAACTATTTTCCATATCACAGGAGAAAAACTAGAGTGTTTATCCTTAGTGTTTTAGCTATAACACAGTTGGAATTTGTGCATAAACTTTGTTTAAATGAGGCAATTGGAATGTATTGCATGTTGTGCTCTGTTGACAAGAATCATTTCGAACAAAGAAAGAAGGAACAAAAGGAAAGAAAAATAAACACCTTCCCTTATAACAGCAGAGATGCTCATATTGCTCCTGCAGATTTGGGTACAGAGCTCCAAGCTGCAGTGCTACTGGTAATAATGACTTGTTACTTGTGTTTCAGTGATCAAAAGTGCTGCCAACTCTAATGTAAAATAACCTGATATGAGGGCCCTCTGTACTTCATGAAAGTGCATTCTGTGGTGATGAAGGATACATGCTTATCTTCAGAAATAATAAATAATAATCATTAATAATATTATTAATCTGATAAATTACATTGGCTGATATGAGTTTTCTGTTCTGTGACTTTGCTGGCCATTAACAATGACAGTGAGCTGGCTACAAGTCACACTAGAGGATCACAGGAAATTAAATATGTAGTAGCATTCTCAAAGCTCTTAAATATTTGTTGTATTTGACAAGAGTTCTCACTTAAGTACGGGGCTGTTCCCTTATAATATCTACTACATAATAACAAAACCAGGTCAAGGCATAAACCTTTGCTTTTTGCAAAGTCTATTACATGATAAAAATATTTATACACACATTTTATTTGGCTTGTCAGCACCTGACTTCAGATATTGCTTCTGTACCTTGCTTTGACTATAGAGTAAGCTTTACTATGCATGATAACTTTATATAGTTTGATGTTAAGTTGTAATCACACTGTTACTAAAATTACAGAAGTGATGCATGCGTAACATACGCAGAACTAGGTACCCCACCCTCCAGGTACAATAACATCAGAACTAGTTGTCCTACATTCTAGATGCAGTGACACTGGAACTAGGTATCCTACCTTGCAGGTACAGTGACATTGGAATTTGCTATTCTACCCTCCAGGTACAGTGACATTAGAACCAGATATCCTACCATCCTGGTGCATTGACACTGGAACCAGTTATCCTACTCTGTGGATGCAGTGACATTAAAGCTTGATATCCTATCCTCTAGGCACAGTGACATTTGAACTGGGTCCTACCCACCAGGTACAGTCACATTGGAACAAGGTATCCTACCTTCCATGTGTAGTGACACTTTTACTAGTTATCCTACCTTCCAGGTGCAGTGACACTGGAACTAGGTATCCTACCTTGCAGGTACAGTGACATTGTAACTTGCTATTCTACCCTCCAGGTACAGTGACATTAGAACCAGATATCCTACCATCCTGGTGCAGTGACACTGGAACCAGTTATCCTACTCTGCGGATGCAATGACATTGAAGCTTGATATCCTATCCTCTAGGTACAGTGACATTTGAACTGGGTCCTACCCACCAGGTACAGTCACGTTGGAACAAGGTAACCAACCTTCCATGTGCAGTGACACTTTTACTAGTTATCCTACCTTGCAGGTGCAGTGACACTGGAACTAGGTATCCTACCTTGCAGGTACAGTGACATTGGAACTTGCTATCCTACCTCCAGATACAGTGACATTAGAACTAGATATCCTAACATCCTGGTGCAGTGACATTGGAACCAGTTATCCTATCCTGCAGATGCAGTGACATTGGAGCTTGATATTCTATCCTTCAGGTACAGTGATATTTGAACTGTCCTACCCACCAGGTACAGTCACATTGGAACAAGTATTCTACCTTCCATGTGAAGTGATGCTGTTTCTAGTTATCCTACCTTCCAGGTGCAGTGACACTGGAACTAGGTATCTTACTCTCCATTTGCAGTGACACTGTAACTAGCTATGTTACCCTCCAGGTGCAGTGACATTGGAACTAGTTATCCTATCCTCCAGGTGCAGTGACATTGAAACTAGTTATCTAATCCACCTTGCGCAAGGACATTGGGACTAAGATTTCAACTCTCCATGTGCACTGACTTTGGAAAAAGGTATCCTACTTTCCAGCTGAAATGACATAAGAACTTGGTATCCTACCATCCAGGGGCAGTGTCACTGGAACTAATTATCTTACCCTCCATGTGCATTGTAACTGTAACTAGTTATCCTACCCTCCATGTACAGTGACATTTGAACTAATTTTCCTACTTTCAAGATGTAATGACATTGAAACTAGTTATCCTAACCACCAGGACCAGTGACATCAAACTAAGTATCCTACCCTCCAGGTGCAGTGACAGTAGAACTAGGTATCCTACTGTACAGGTAATGACATCAAACTAGGTATCTTGCTCTCCATGTTCAGGGGACACTAATTATCCTATCCTGCACGTGACTTAACACTGATATTACCTTCCAGGTGCAGTGATATTGTAACTAGGTATCCTACCATCCAGGTACAGCAACAATGGAACTATTTATCCTGTCTTCCATGTGCAGTGACATTGGAACTAGTTATCCTACTCTCCAAGGGTAGTGACATTAGAACTAGTTATCCTACCCTCCAGGTACAATAATATTAGAACTATTTATCCTACCCCCAGGTGCAGTGACATTAATCTTACCTTTCAGGTGTAGTGATGGTGGAACTAGGTATCCCACCCTCCAGGTGCAGTGACATTGGAAATAGTTGCCTTACCCTCCATGTGCCATGACACTGGAACTAGTTATCCTACATTCCAGGTTCAATGACAGTAAAACTAGTTAGCCAACCCCCCAGATGCAGTGACACTGGAACAAGTTATCTTGCCTTCCGTGTGCAGTGACATTAGAACTAGTTATCCCACCTTCCTGGTGCAGTGACATTGTAACTTGGTATCCTACCCTCCATGTGCAGTGACACTATAACTAGTTACCCTGCCCTCCAGGTGCAATGACATTGGAACTAGTTATCCTGCCTTGCATGTGCACTGACTTTCAAACTAGTTATCCTGCCTTTAAGGTGCAGCGATAGTGGAACTAGGTATTCTACCCTCCAGGAGCAGTATCATTGGTACTATGTATTTTACCTTCCAGGTGCAGTGACATTGGAACTAGTTATCCTACCTTTCAGATGCAGTGTCATTGGAACTAGTTAGCCTACCTTTCAGGTACAATGATATTAGAAGTAGATATCCTACCCTCCAAGTGCAGTGACATGGGAACTAATTTTCTTGACTTTCAGGTGCAGTGATCTTAGAACGAGGTATCTTACCCTCCATGAGTAGTGACACTGGAATTAGGTATTCCACCCTCTAGGTGCAGTGACATTGGATCTAGATATCCTACCCTCCAAGTGCAGTGACATGAGATCTAGTTATCTTGACTTTCAGGTGCAATGACCTTAGAATGAGGTATCTTACCCTCCATGAGCAGTGACACTGGATTTAGGTATTCCACCCTCCAGGTGCAGTGGCATTGTGTACGATGTATTATATGAAGTCAATCATGAAGAATCATCCTCTCTTTTTCAAAATGGAAATAAAAAACTAAAAACAGTCAAAGAAAAAAATCATCACGAAGAGGAAGTATAATTGGACACCTCTTTAACCAGTGAAGATGTTAAAGGAAAAATAACCACAGTGTATCCAATCTGTCCAAGTGTGCAGCTAATGCCTACATAACTGGTCCTCATCCAACCCATACCTCTCAATTTGTTTGCTCAAGAATTCTGGACAAAGCCAAAAATAAGGTAGTTCTAATATTATTGTACCTGGAGGGTAGGATAACTAGTTCTAATGTCACTGTCTGTTGATTGTTTTTGCGGGATTTATGGTAATAGTAGTTGTACCATTCCATTTGTGACATCAGCACAATCCTTATCACTGGAAAATTTGGCCTCTTGTAAGGAACGTTCCCCAGCAGGCTTTTATAGTTTGTCTCCTGATTGGATCAGAGCACTAATACTGGAGAAATGTGGGTGCTAGACTACCGCAGGATATGTACATGACTATCTGACACAGCATATGGACCCCCACATCCAGTTCAACAAATGGTAACATGATCATCGAAGGTCACTTTCTAACACCAGCTCTAGCCAAAGGAGCATAAAGGTAACTTGACTGTCTCTCAGGAACTGATTACCATGTAGAAATGCTAACCGTGTATCACAATGTAAGTAGATTATCAAGATGGCAAGGCTATGCTGAAATATTTCAACAATTGATATAATATTAATAAAAAAAGTATATCTGCGCAGTGAGCGTAAGCTTTGAAAGTCATCTTGCCAAGTGTCTCACAAACCTGCGAAATACAGAATGGAGCAATGCACTATGACAAGAGTAACAGAAATCAGATGGGATTGGAGGATGGGAACTAAAACAGAGAAAACATGAAAGAATTCTTACACTAACAGCTATCATGGAGTCCATCACATAGCTGCACTAAGCAAAGCCATCAATCATTGACATTTCAGTAGCATACCAAGACATTTATCCAAAGACTAAGTGGAGGATTTGACTGATGTACCTTAAATCACGGCAGTGCTAAACCCTCCTGTGGTCTTGGATACAGAATCAAGACTGTACTGTCTAATGTGCACTGCACACCACACTACACTGTTGCTTTGTTTATGAGTGTGGCCAAAATACATCTGAAAACTGCAGAAGAGACTAAAACATCCTTGATAAAATAGGATTTGAAAGTGGTCTGCCCACTTAAAGATAATAGCCCAAATAGAAACACTCTCTTCACTCTTCAGAATGTCCAGCTGGTCCAAGCAAAAGCACAGACAAATGACTATGCAGACCAAATTCTTTAGCCCTACATGTGCAGGCAAAAGGATTGTTTCTTTGGGATAAAGAATGCCTGCCTTCAGCTCAAAACATTAAAAATTATGCAAGGCTCTGATGCGGTAATAATAAAAATGCTGAAAAAAAATCACAGGTCCAAATCATATCAGAAGACAGCACCTTGACACCATTTCCTCAGCTGAAATACTTGGGTCACACCTTGACCATGAGAATAAATTTGATATACATACACACAATTACAAATAACCAAAAGCAGGGTCTACTCTACAAGACAAAGAAGTTCATGGATTCCAATGCACTCATGTCCACAACTATGTATTTCATGCTTCTAATTCATCTTTATGGCTCAGAAGATCGCATTGCTATTACATCTTGTCAAACTACTGGGTTACACTCCTGTGTTTCACACACTCACATTCCAAATGCTTCTATCTCAGATGCCCACAGTTGAATGCTTGTCTGTTTATATGAGTATGGCAGACCTGAATACACAGATATGATCTATAGATATCCTTTATCTGAGTTGGTGAGACCTCAGAGGCAGTATAGTTAGAGAGTGGGGGTGTGGCGGAAGAACTCCCCCAAGTCAAGGGGGGGCAGTGAGGCTTGGCCCATGCTTAACACACTTTTTGTTAACTTGCTGCTGCTCATGTGTCAAGCAGTTTTGACTAATTAGCAGTGAGGTAATGGAACAAGGGCTATTAGTACCTGAACTAATGAAGTAAATCCATTATGGCAGGCTTACAATAGAATTGCTAAGTTTGCATATGATCACTGAATGTGGCCAGTGCCACATCTCATTCAAGAATTCTGAATTGCTTGAATTCAACAATTATTGAAATAACATCATCCTAAGAATCACCCATACCTTACTATATTGTTCTGCTCCTACAGGAATGCTAAAACAGTATAAACATCTCTCATCATC